>NW_022681384.1:0-4657 GCF_009764315.1 Trachypithecus francoisi | reverse complement strand
GGGGACTGTCTGTATTTGACTTTCTTCATATAGGTTGAGCATGCCTAATTCAAAATCCCAAATCTGAAATGCTGTAAAATCCACAATGTTTTCATTGTCAGCCTGATCTCACAAGTGGAAAGTTCCATAACTGAGCTCATGTGCACAAACTTTGTTTCATTCAAAAATTACAAAATATTTAAAATTACTTTCAGAGGCCAGGCGTGATGGCTAATGCCTGTAACCCCAGAACTTTGGGAGGCCAAGGCAGGAGGATCACTTTTGGTCAGGAGTTCAAGATCATCCTGGCCAACATGGCAAAACCCCATCTCTACTAAAAATACAAAAATTAGTTGAGCATGGTGATGCACACTGTATTCCCAGCTACTCAGGTGGCTGAGGCAAGAAATTGCTTCAACTTGGGAGGCAGAGGTTGCAATGAGCCATGATCTCACCACTGCACTCTGGCCTGGGTGACAGAGCAAGACTGTCTCAAAAATTAGAATAATAAAATAAAGTCAGATTACCTTCAGGCTTTGTGTATGAGGTGTATATGAAAAATAAGTGTATTTTGTGTTAGACCTGGGTCCTATGTCCTAGAGATCTCATTATGTATATGCAAATATTCCAAAATCAAAATCTGCAATACTTCTGGTCCCAAGCATTTTTAATAAGGGATACTCATCCTGTACCAGTGGCACATTGTTTTGATTACTATTGATTTATAATAATTCTGAAAATCACTTTTCAGATTTTGTTATGGTTCTGTTTCGGCTCTACTAGATCCTTTGCATTTCCACATCGATTTGTCAATTTAAAAAAAAGTCTGCTGGCTTGGGATTGATTAGGTTGGGATTGTGTTGTATTTACAGATTAGGGAGAATGGACATCTTAACTATAATGAATCTTCCTACTCCTGAAGAAAGTGTATGTCTCCATTTATATAGGTTATATTTAATTTTCTCAGTAATATTTTGTAGTTTTTAGTATATAGGTCTTTTTATGTTTTATTAGCTGTTTATTTCAGTTTTTGATATAGTCATTAATGATATTTTAAAAATTTTACTCTATCACTAGTATACAGAAATACAGTTGGTTTTTGTATGTTGATTTTGTATTCTACATAGACCAAAGATTGTCAAACCTTTTCTTTCTCAAAGTACCCTCTTATTAAAGACTTGTGGCAAAAGGGGTTTCTCTTGTAGCTGATAGACTCTACCATTGTAGTATGAGAGCAGCCATAGACAACCTGTACATTAATGAACACAGCTGTGCTCATTGACAAAGACAAGAAGCTGGTCCACAGATTAGAGTTTACTCAAACCTATTGTGTGGTCATGGTTGTGTATAAAGATAGTTTTATTTATTTTTCAACTGGGATGACTTTTATTTCTTTTTCTTACCTGACTGCTCTAGCTAGAGTCTTCAGAACAATGCTGCATAAAAGCAGTGAAAGCAGACATTCCTGTGTTGTTGTTCATCTTCTGGGGAACATACTCAGTTTTTCACCATGATACATGTTAGCTGTAAGGTCATCATAGATGCTCTTTATCTTGCTGAGGAAGGTCCCGGATTCTTATTTTGCTGAGACTTTTTCATTTTTACAAAATCAGGAATGAGTGTTGAATTGTATCAAATGCCTCTATCTGTTGAGATGATTCTATGGATCTACTGTTTTCCGTTGTTACTTGGCAGATAACAACGATGTTTGAATGTTAAGGTGACCCTGCAGTCCTGGGAAAAAAACCCATTTGTTTGATTATTGTCCTTTTATTATACTATTGGATTCCACTTTCTAAAGTAGTTATGATAAAGTGTTTATTGGTTTATTGTAAAAACTTTATTTATTAGACCAGTTTTATATTCACAGAAATGGAGAGAAAGGTACAGAGACTTTTTGAATACCTTCTACCTGCACACATATGTAGCCTCCCTCCTTATCAGTAACCCTTCCATAGTGGTACAGTTGCTATAATGGATGAGCCTACATTGGCACATCAGAATCACCTGCAGCCCGTAGTGTGCATTGTACACTGGTGCTATACATCATATGGGTTTAGTCCCAAGGTACACTGACATGAATGCGTGTCATATACATTATTTTCGCCTCCCTAAAAATCCTCAGTACTCTACCTGTGTATCTCTTCCTGCCATCCCTCACCCTCTGGCAGCCACTGATCTTTTTACTGTATCCGTAATTTTATGTTTTCAGAAAGTCGTATAGTTGAATCATACAGAAAGTAGTAGCCTTTTTAGGTTGGCTTGTTTGACTTGGTAATATGCATGTATGGTTTTCCTTCATGTATTTTCATGGTTTGATTGGTCATTTCTTTTTCACATGGAGTAATATTCCTTTGTTGACTGTTTAACCACAGTTTATTCATTCACCTATGGAGGATGTCTTGTTGTTTCACAATTGGTTCAGTTTTTACATTCATGCTCATGAGGGAGGTTTTTTTAATTGGTAATATCATTGTCTGGTTTTGGTTCAGGATAATGCTAACATTATACAGTGAGTTGAGATGTACTCCTTTTTGTTTCTTTTTCACGGTTAGTGTTGAATTGTATTGTTTCTTCTGAAAATATTTGGTACATTCATCAGCATAGCTAGCTGAGCCTGGAGTTTTCTTTGTTGGAAGATTTTCTACTATAACTTTATTGCCTCATGTCAGTTTGTTACACTGATGATCTTAAGCCAATCCGATGTTCTAATTAGTACACTGTGTGTGCGTGTGTGTGTGTGGTGTGTGTGTCTATATATGTCCTTTGATTTTGTGTAATTTTGTGTGTTAATTCTTATGGTACTTAATAGGTGCTTATATTTATGGGATAAATGAGACATTTTGACATAGGCTTACAATGTGTAATAATCACATCAGGTTAATTGGGGTATCCATTAACTCAACATTCATCATTTGTTTGTTTAATGAACATCCAAGTGTACTTCCTCAGTTATTATAAAATCTACAACAAATTATCACTGACTATAATCACATATTATGTTCAAATGCTAGATTTTATAGGCTACATCTAATTATATTTTGTTTGCATTAAGCATTCTCATTTTCCACCACCGTTACATTCTTCCTAACCTTTGGTAACATTCTCCTACTCACTAATCATATGAAAATAATTGTTCTAATTTTTCACTCCCAGACGTGAGTGACAATGACAACATGTGAAGCTTTTCTTTCTGTGCCTATATTATTTTACTTGACATAAAGTTCTCCAGTCCATCCATGTCATTGCAATAACAGGGTCTGATTGTCTTTTTATGGCTGAACAGTACTCCATTGTGTATATATACCACATTTTCCTTATCCATGTGTCTGTTTGTGAACAAAGATTGATTCTAAATCTTGGCGTATTGTAGAGTCCTGTTATAAACACGGGAAGCCAGACATCTATCTCCTCATATACCAATTTCCTTGTTTTTGAGTATACACCTAGCAACGGAATTGCTAGAGGTATGATGGCTCTTAGTCCTTCTGAGGGCCCTCTATACTGTTCTTCACAGTGGCTGTCCTAAATTTACATTCTCAGCAACAGTGTAAAAGAGTCCCCTTACTCCACATTCTACTAACATTTATTAGTAACTCATTTGGATAAAAGCCATTTTAACGAGTGAGATGATATCTCACTGTAGTATTGATTTGCATTTCTCTGGTGATCCGTGATACAGAGAACCTTTCCATATGCCTGTTTGCCATTAGATTGTCATTGGATAGTAGTTCAAGACAAAACAAGGCCAAGGGAAAGTGCCATTGTGCTTTATTTCTGATCATGTTCTCCTCACAGGGGAAATAGCAAAAAGATTAAGAAATAGAAGTCTTCAATATGTAAGATACTAGTTTAAATGGAGAGGAAAGAAGTGGTGGGGATAATTTATGAGGGATATAATACAAGGGGAAGAATGAAAGCCACAGATTGAGAGACTTTTGCCAGAGCAGAAGGATTGTGAAGGGGAAGGAGGGAGGAAGGAAAGAAACTATCTTAGTCGCTTGGAGTTAATGATGAGGACACTTGAGAGAACTTACTTGAGATGGCTTCTGTATATTTGCACTTAATCAGGACATTAATTATCACTGCCCCTAAAGATTACTGTAAGCAGTGCAAGGGAGTGCAAGGAGTGCAAGTATTGGCGTAAACCACAGCGACTCATTTCTCTACTCCATATCACACATCAAAGATACAGGTTTTGTTGATATTAATTAATCAAATTTCATTTGAACTAAGAAATATTGGCTTTTTTTTTGAGCAAGTTTTTTTGTCAGAACCTGTTTTTCAGAGATTAGCATGGTATGCCAAGTCAAACTAATTTAGAAACAAAACGATTATAGGATTCGTTTCTTGAATAACAAAACTAATACTTTCAATAAACATTGCACTGATTTTGAAATACAGAGTGTTATTAATAATGAATAAGTCTGTGGAAATTAAATTTTTTTCATAAATATTTGTACATCAAAAGCTTATTTTATGTTAATTGTTGGTGTGTTTTATATATCTTCTTCATGAGTGGGTTAAGAATTTTTAAGAAAGGCCCAACTACTGCATCCAAGTAATGGAGGCATAACAGTAGCCCACCTGAGGTTGGAAACAATCGTATTTTTATCCAATGTTTTCTACAACTGTCTCTCTAAGATGGTCATTTCAGAACATTTTCTTTCATGAGGAA
>NW_022681383.1:0-4782 GCF_009764315.1 Trachypithecus francoisi | reverse complement strand
TCTGCAGAGTGATATTTGGGAGCCCATAGGGGCCCATTGTGAAAAAGGATATCTCTTCAGATAACAACTAGACAGAAGCTTTCTGCGAGATTGCTTTTGATGTGTGACTTCAGCCACAGAGTTCCACCTTCCCTTCTAGGAACAGTTTGCTAACAGTGTTTTCGTGGAATCTGCAAAGTGATATTTGGGAGCTCATTGAGGGCTATGCTGAAAAAGGAAGTATCTTCAGAGAAAAATTGGAAAGAAGCCTTCTGGGAAAATGCACTTCGATGTATGAATGCAACTCACAGAGTTACACTTTCTCTTCAGCGTACAGTTTGCTAACACAGTTTTCTTGAAATCTGCAATGGGACACTTCTTGGCGCAATGAAGCTTATGGTGACAAAGGAAATATACTGAGATGAGAACTAGAAAGAAACTTTTCTAGAAAGTCTTGGTGATGTGTGAATTCATCTCCAGAGTTACACTTATGTTTCGTGGAGCAGTGCATTAACACTGTCTTTGAGGAACCTGAGAAGGCTACTTTGGATCGCATTGAGGCCTACGCTCTTAAAGGAAATAACATCAGTTCAAAACGTGAAAGAAGCTTCGGAGAAACTGATCTTGGTTTGTGAATTCAGTGAAGTCATCACAGAGTTACAACTGAGTCCTCAAGAAGCAGTTTGCTAACACTCTTTTCGTGGAATCTGCAAAGTGATATTTGGGAGCCCATAGGGGCCATTGTGAAAAAGGATATCTCTTCAGATAACAACTAGACAAAAGCTTTCTGCGAGATGCTTTGATGGTGTGACTTCAGCACACAGAGTCCACCCTTCCCTTCTAGGAACAGTTTGCTAACACTGTTGTCGGGCATTCTGCAAAGTGATATTTGGGAGCTCATTGAGGGCTATGCTGAAAAAGGAAATATCTTCAGAGAAAAACTGGAAAGAAGCCTTCTGGGAAAATGCACTTCGATGTATGAATGCAACTCACAGAGTTACACTCTTCTCTTCAGTGTACAGTTTGCTAACACAGTTTTCTTGAAATCTGCAATGGGACACTTCTTTTGGGCGCTGAATGAGGTATTTCTTAGGGGAACAGAAGCTTTCTGCGAGATTGCTTTCTGATGTGTGACTTCAGTCAGAACAGAGTTTCACACTTCCTTCTAGGAACAGTTTGCTAACACTGTTGTCGGGCATTCTGCAAAGTGATATTTGGGAGCTCTGAGGGCTATGCTGAAAAAGGAAATATCTTCAGAGAAAAACTGGAAAGAAGCCTTTGGGAAAATGCACTTCGATGTGAATGCAATACATCAGAGTTACACTCTTCTCTCAGTGTACAGTTTGCTAACACAGTTTTCTTGAAATCTGCAATGGGACTTCTTGGCGCAATGAAGCTTATTGTTGACAAAGGAAATATACTGAGGTGAGAAGTAGAAAGAAGCTTTCTTAGAAACTTCTTGGTGATGTGTGATTCATCTCACAAGTTACACTTATGTTTCGTGGAGCAGTGCATTAACACTGTCTTTGGAGGAACCTGAGAAGGGCTACTTTGGATCGCATTGAGGCTACGCTGATAAAGGAAATAACATCAGTTCAAAACGTGAAAGAAGCTTTCTGAGAAATTCTTTTGATCTGTGAATTCATCTCACAGAGGTTACAACTGAGTCCTCAAGAAGCAGTTTGCTAACACTCTTTTCGTGGAATCTGCAAAGTGATATTTGGGAGCCATAGGGGCCCATGTGAAAAAGGATATCTCTTCAGATAACAACTAGACAGAAGCTTTCTGCGAGATTGCTTTCTGATGTGTGACTTCAGCACACAGAGTTCACCCTTCCCTCTAGGGACAGTTGCTAACACTGTTGTCGGCATTCTGCAAAGTGATATTTGGGAGCTCATTGAGGGCTAGCTGAAAAAGGAAATATCTTCAGAAAAAAATGGAAAGAAGCCTTCTGGGAAAATGCACTTCGATGTATGAATGCAACTCACAGAGTTACACTCTTCTCTTCAGTGTACAGTTTGCTAAGACAGTTTTCTTGAAATCTGCAATGGGACACTTCTTGGCGCAATGAAGCTTATCGTGAACAGAAGGTTTCTGCGAGATTGCTTTCTGATGTGTGACTTCAGCACACAGAGTTCCACCCTTCCCTTCTAGGAACAGTTTGCTAACACTGTTGTCGGGCATTCTGCAAAGTGATATTTGGGAGCTCATTGAGGGCTATGCTGAAAAAGGAAATATCTTCAGAGAAGAACTGGAAAGAAGCCTTCTGGGAAAATGCACTTCGATGTATGAATGCAACCCACAGAGTTACACTCTTCTCTTCAGTGTAGAGTTTGCTAACACCGTTTTCTTGAAATCTGCAATGGTACACTTCTTGGCGCAATGAAGCTTATGGTGACAAAGGAAATATACTGTGGTGAGAAGTAGAAAGAAGCTTTCTTAGAAACTTCTTGGTGATGTGTGAATTCATCTCACAGAGTTACACTTATGTTTCGTGGAGCAGTGCATTAACACTGTCTTTGAGGAACCTGAGAAGGGCTACTTTGGATCGCATTGAGGCCTACGCTGATAAAGGAAATAACATCAGTTCAAAACGTGAAAGAACTTTCTGAGAAACTTCTTTGTGATCTGTGAATTCATCTCACAGAGTTACAACTGAGTCCTCAAGAAGCAGTTTGCTAACACTCTTTTCGTGGAATCTGCAAAGTGATATTTGGGAGCCCATAGGGGCCCATTGTGAAAAAGGATATCTCTTCAGATAACAACTAGACAGAAGCTTTCTGTGAGATTGCTTTCTGATGTGTGACTTCAGCACACAGAGTTCCACCCTTCCCTTCTAGGAACAGTTTGCTAACACTGTTGTCGGGCATTCTGCACAGTGATATTTGGGAGCTCATTGAGAGCTATGCTGAAAAAGGAAGTATCTTCAGAGAAAAACTGGAAAGAAGCCTTCTGGGAAAATGCACTTCGATGTATTAATGCAACTCACAGAGTTATACTCTTCTCTTCAGTGTACAGTTTGCTAACACAGTTTTCTTGAAATCTGCAATGGGACACTTCTTGGCGCAAAGAAGCTTATGGTGACAAAGGAAATATACTGAGATGAGAACTAGAAAGAAACTTTCTTAGAAACGTCTTGGTGATGTGTGAATTCATCTCACAGAGTTACACTTATGTTTCGTGGAGCAGTGCATTAACACTGTCTTTGAGGAACCTGAGAAGGGCTACTTTGGAACGCATTGAGGCCAACGCTGATAAAGGAAATAACATCAGTTCAAAACGTGAAAGAAGCTGTCGGAGAAACTTGTTTGTGATCTGTGAATTCATCTCACACAGTTACAACTGAGTCCTCAAGAAGCAGTTTGCTAACACTCTTTTCGTGGAATCTGCAAAGTGATATTTGGGAGCCCATAGGGGCCCATTGTGAAAAAGGATATCTCTTCAGATAACAACTAGAGAGAAGCTTTCTGCGAGATTGCTTTCTGATGTGTGACTTCAGCACACAGAGTTCAGCCCTTCCCTTCTAGGAACAGTTTGCTAACACTGTTGTCGGGCATTCTGCAAAGTGATATTTGGGAGCTCATTGAGGGCTATGCTGAAAAAGGAAATATCTTCAGAGAAAAACTGGAAAGAAGCCTTCTGGGAAAATGCACTTCCATGTATGAATGCAACTCACAGAGTTACACTCTTCTCTTCAGTGTACAGTTTGCTAAGACAGTTTTCTTGAAATCTGCAATGGGACACTTCTTGGCGCAATGAAGCTTATGGTGAACAGAAGCTTTCTGCGAGATTGCTTTCTGATGTGTGACTTCAGCACACAGAGTTCCACCCTTCCCTTCTAGGAACAGTTTGCTAACACTGTTGTCGGGCATTCTGCAAAGTGATATTTGGGAGCTCATTGAGGGCTATGCTGAAAAAGGAAATATCTTCAGAGAAAAACTGGAAAGAAGCCTTCTGGGAAAATGCACTTCGATGTAGAATGCAACCCACAGAGTTACACTTCTTCTTTCAGTGTACAGTTTGCTAACACGTTTTCTTGAAATCTGCAATGGTACACTTCTTGGCGCCATGAAGCTTATGGTGACAAAGGAATATACTGTGGTGAGAAGTAGAAAGAGCTTTCTTAGAAACTTCTTGGAGATGTGTGAATTCATCTCACAGAGTTACACTTATGTTTCGTGGAGCAGTGCATTCATACTGTCTTTGAGGAACCTGAGAAGGGCTACTTTGGATCGCATTGAGGCCTACGCTGATAAAGGAAATAACATCCGTTCAAAACGTGAAAGAAACTTTCTGAGAAACCTCTTTCTGATCTGTGAATTCATCTCACAGAGTTACAACTGAGTCCTCAAGAAGCAGTTTGCTAACACTCTTTTCGTGGAATCTGCAAAGTGATATTTGGAGCCCATAGGGGCCCATTTAAAAAAGATATCTCTTCACATAACAACTAGACAGAAGCTTTCTGTGAGATTGCTTTCTGATGTGTGACTTCAGCACACAGAGTTCCACCCTTCCCTTCTAGGACAGTTTGCTAACACTGTTGTCGGGCATTCTGCAAAGTGATATTTGGGAGCTCATTGAGGGCTATGCTGAAAAAGGAAGTATCTTCAGAGAAAAACTGGAAAGAAGCCTTCTGGGAAAATGCACTTCGATGTATGAATGCAACTCACAGAGTTACACTCTTCTCTTCAGTGTACAGTTTGCTAACACAGTTTTCTTGAAATCTGCAATGGAACACTTCTTGGCGCAATGAAGCTTATGGTGACAAAGGAAATATACTGAGGTGAGAACTAGAAAGAAACT
>NW_022681382.1:0-4821 GCF_009764315.1 Trachypithecus francoisi | reverse complement strand
ATAAGGACCTAGCTAGCTATAGGTATAGCGAGAGATCGGTCGGTGTACGTCCATTTGTTAGAGACTAATAAGGCCAGCGAGAAGGATAGACAGAGAGAATGGAGCTAGGAGGTGGTGGAGAGAGCCCAACTACTAGCTAGATAGGGGGAGGAGTGTGCGGTTGTGAGAGAGCGATGAAAAGAGGGGCGAGAGTTTACATGTGTGTCTGACCGTAGAGGACACGAGGCAAGGACACATAAAGGAGGAGATTGAAGGTGTGTTTGTATGTTGTAGGCAGGCATCGCTGGAGAGGTTTATGGATGGTTGTGTGTCGAAAAGGATTGTGGAGACTCTGGGAGAACGACCTAAAGAAAAAAAAATGAATGTGCCCGGTGGATAGAATGCGAGGAGGGGAGGGCGTGTGCATGCACGACAGAAAGTTAGTGGTAGCTTACAAAGGTAGAGGATTGTGTGGGTGTAGAGACTAACAAGATCATAATTAGATAGAAAGCGGATCATATATTTGAATAGGAGATCATAGTGTTTTAAACATTGCATGCATGAATATAGCGGTGATACACGTGTTGTGCACATGTTATACCATATGTGATAATGCATGGTGTTTTCAACTCACAGCTAAATGCCGAACAATCTAAACCATACTATACATCAAAGAATCTCACATTTTATTTGAATTTGTGATAATGTGTGGCGTTTGCAGCTTCAACTAAAAATCGAACAATCTAAACAATACAATATATCGAGCATTCTCACATTTTATTTGAATTGTGGTAATGTGTGGTGTTTGCAACTCACATCTAAATACTTATAGGCGTAGGGGGGGGCACCATACATAATGTGATAACACATTATACATATGAGACATGGTTTAGATTATGAAGATCTAGCTAGAGCTAGAAATGTAATGTGATTTGAAATCAAAATAAAGTGGATTCAAAAAATCTAGTTCGAGTTCATATAGTACACATAGTTCATATGTAACTCGAGACTAATCATGTGGTGTGCTGTGAAGATAATACACAAACGATGGTTAACTTGACAATAATGATGATTGGAGATCTTATTAAAACAGAGAGAAGAATTCAAATGCTTTGACTTCACAACAATCATTACTGTAGATCTTATTCAAATAGAGAAACGAATTCAAATTTAGTTCATATTGAAGCGGTAGTATATACGTTTGGAATGCACTAAAACGTTCATTTGAGTAGTAGGTTGCATGCATTATACATGTAGCGAAATATTTTAATTGAACATAACATGAATTCAAAGTTTGAATTGACATTTGTTAGGGCGAATTGATTTGGTATAGTACACGTTAGACTTGTCCGGAAATTTCAACCCGCCCTTGTTAGCTCGAAATATTTAAGATATATCTTTGTCTGTTGTGCTCCGACAACTCCCTCCATCTCAACCCGCGCCTTGATATAATGAAATTACAACGCACGCGAAAACTCCCACCTCCTGTGAAATCCAACATGCGAAATGCCTGTGGTACCCCTAAACCGAAAGAACCGCCTCAAATCGGGCGGGTACTTTCGTAACTACCCCCCATTTCGGACAAGCGCGTCTCTAAGCCATGGTTCCCCACTACCATCCCATTCGCCACCCATTCGTACACCAAGGCCGCGAAAACCCGTGATGAAACCCCACACTGCTCCGTCCGCCACCCAGTCGGAGCCTCTCCCCGCGACGTCGTCCACAGAAACACCTCGACGTCCTCATCCACCATACCGGATAAGGATCCGTCGTTGATCTCATCATCCCGCCGGTTCAGCAACCCGTCCTCCACTTCCAAGGAGCTGCCCCGATGTTCCCCTTGTCTTTCACGCCACCTCCATTCCCACACTTCTGTCTTCACCTGCCCCGATGTTCCCCTCGTCTTTCACGCCACCTCCATTCCCACACTTCTGTCTTCACCTGCGGCGACGTCCACATCAGTAGGACCTGCTGCTGCTTTAGCTCTCGCTCGTGCTGCTGCTTTGCTCTTGCTCGGTCCCCTGCCTGGTCTGCTCTTGCTATTGATCTGCTCGCGCTGCTGCTCTCGCTCTTGCTCTTTCTTGTGATGCTGCTCCGATTAACTACATTCACTCCGATGCCGCCGGGGTCAAAGAAGAACCAGACGCAACGGGGAGGGGCGCTCGCCAGAG
Source organism: Trachypithecus francoisi (assembly GCF_009764315.1). Lineage (NCBI taxonomy): Eukaryota > Metazoa > Chordata > Mammalia > Primates > Cercopithecidae > Trachypithecus > Trachypithecus francoisi. The sequence continues at coordinate 2,671 of NW_022681382.1, read as the reverse complement.
GGGTACCCCCACTATCTATCTTAGGGTTCAGGATGGGGGCGGTGTCGCGGTGGTGGCGGGGCGTTGGCGGGGCGGTGCGTGGGGATCGCCAGAGAAAAAGCTCGGCACGGGGGCCCTAGAGGATGGCCGGGGCGGCGGCGGACCAGCGGTGGGGAGTGTTTTCGGGGCGGCCGGGGCGGCGCACTGCGGGCGGCGGGGGGCTGCTGTTTGGCCGGCTCAGGGGGGTGGAGGTTGACGATGAACCGCAGGCCCTTGATTGTATCCACGGCTGCAAAATCGACTGACCAGAGATGAAAAAGTCAGTCGACCGACGTGTAGCCTCACATTGCTAGTGCGTCCAGTTTCGACAGCAAAATTCAGTTTCGACAGCAAAATTCAGTTTCGACAGTTAAGTTCAGGTTCGACAGTTAAGTTCAGTTCGACAGTTAAATTCAGTTTCGACGTTAATCCAGAGATGAGCGCTGATGTATTTTACATCTAGCACTTTGTGGTTATGTATTTTACGTCATGTATTGGAGATATTATTAGAATTCCACTCAGGTTAACGTTTTTCGTTGTCTCTCTTGTCCTGCTTCAGCCTAGGCGTCGTACAACTCACCAGAGCTGCTCCAATGACGAAACCCTTCATCACAGTGGAGCAGTACCTGGGTTCCATCTCCAGACGCCTAAGATCTCTTCCCCTCCTCCGACAGCCAGTAAGCTGGAGCATCTCAACGGCCAACCCAATCAAGCTGAGATCGACATGGCTTCGCCAAAGAGGTTGTACACTTGTTGCATCTATTTTTACTTACATGTTATATATTGTCCACTGAGTACACGGATTGTTCATTTAGTGTCTCCTTGAAAGAAAAAACATAGGAATTTAATTTTCACTTGTCCTCCTTTCCAAATTCTTATCATGAAGCACAAGACTAAGAGATAGTAGCATAATAGCATTATAACCGTACATTTTCTTGTGGTTTGACTTAATCTCACCATGCTTCTTTGCGTCCTGTGATCTTCCAATTGTTGTGAATCAAACACCCAGATTGGCAGAAATCCTGTGTTTTTAAATTCTCTGTTTTGCACGTGCATTCCAATCCTATTCCTGTCTATTCCTATCCTTGCATTGTTGTAATCCTCCAATTCAAACGAGCCCTTACAGAATTACTTCTCTTACAGATAGTTGTGAAAGAAAACCTTGCGTGGTTTGTCCTGCTCCTGTTGCACCGTCGTCCACCCCAGCTCAGCTGCTCCAACGGCAGAAGGGTCCAGCACAGCAGGGATTCGGTCTCCAGACTATCTTTTGCCGACTCAGATCTTCTTCCTGCCGCTGGCAGCCATGAAAACTGCACTACCATCATCAACCGAGCAGATGACCTCGAGGACTACATGGGTCCGCAAGAGAGGTCGCACTCTTTCGTGTCTGCTACGTTATGCATCGCTTAATATTACATGCTACTTTATCGTCCTGTTCACCAATTAGACTCTGTGTCAGCTCCAAGCTAATGGTCAAACTTTAGTTTTTAAATGGTTGTGGTGTACATATCGGGGCCGCTCTCAATAATAGCTATCTACTATCTGGTTAATATCCGGGTCTACTATGAGTTTCATGTTGGGTGGGAAACAAATAGTAAAGAAGCCATTATCTGCCTGCTATTATTGGTTTTGGGTCTATCACAGGTTGCTACCATCACTCTGGATTTCTGCATGCACTCCTTAAATAATCTCACTATGTTTTATTCCTATGCATGACAGTTATTGTAAACAATGGAATGAACATGTAGAGCAAAAGAGACGAGCTTGTGTGGCAATAAAATTTCATGCAGACGTCGCTCCATGGTAGGCGCAAAGGCAGCCCCGACTCCACGCATTTCGGATTGTAAACGAGAGGAAGATAATGTTCTGAGGGGGATGCAGAAGGAGAAGACTACTCCCATTTACCCCTGAGGTCTCGCTCTAACTTGGCATGCTGATGTTGGTTATATCATGCATATGGTGTCTTGCATTCCTTACTTTATACATCAAATATGTCATGCTTAGTTTAGACATCCTTTGTGCGAATGCCATCTGTTTAGTTTATTCTTTGTTTATGTGAATTATGCAATGCCATCTTGTTTAGCCAGGCATCATATATGTGAATTTTGCAATGACATCCTGCTTAGCCAGTCATCTTATATGTAAATTAGATCAGGCAATCCTTTTTACTCATTACATATTACATTTGTCAACAATGTTATTACATTCAACTGCTCTTCGTGTGCATCAGCCATTTGACAAGCTGATGGCAAATTCGGAGTGAAAACAAGGTCTTCAGAGCAGACTATGTTATCTGACGAAGCGCATATCTCGCTGGTTACGGTAGCTCCTCAGAGGAGGATTCAGAGACAGATGACCAGTCCTATTCCCCCCCCCCCGAGTGTATGCTCTAAGTTGGCAGGGTTATGTTGCTCATAGTGTGTATGGTGTCTCGCATTGCTATGTCATTTGATTAGTTTAGACAGGCTTTGTGTGAATGCCACATGTTTAGTGTCTAATTACCATATATGTGAATTATGCATTGCCATCTTGTTGCAAGACATTATATATGTGAAGTATACAATGATATCTTGTTGCAAAGGCATTATATATGTGTATTAGTAATGCCATGATGTTTAGCCAATCATCATGTATGTGAATTATATCATGCTAT
>NW_022681381.1:0-4882 GCF_009764315.1 Trachypithecus francoisi | reverse complement strand
TAGAAACTTCTTGGTGATATGTGAATTCATCTCACAGAGGTACACTTATGTTTCGTGGAGCAGTGCATTAACACTGTCTTTGAGGAACTTGAGAAGAGCTACTTTGGATGGCATTGAGGCATACGCGATAAAGGAAATAACATCAGTTCAAAACGTGAAAGAAGCTTTCTGAGAAACTTCTTTGTGTTTTGTGAATCATCTCCCAGAGTTACAACTTAGTCCTCAAGAAGTAGTTTGCTAACACTCTTTTCATGGAATCTGCAAAGTGATATTTGGGAGCCCTAGGGGCCCATTGTGAAAAAGGATATATCTTCAGATAACAACTAGACAGAAGCTTTCTGCGAGATGCTTCTGATGTGTGACTTCAGCACACAGAGTTCCACCCTTCCTTCTAGGAACAGTTTGCTAACACTGCTGTCGGGCATTCTGCAAAGTGATATTGGCGAGCTCTTGAGGGCTATGGTGAAAAAGGAAATATATTCAGAGAAAACTGGAAGAAGCCTTCTGGGAAAATGCACTTCGATGTATGAATGCAACTCACAGAGTTACACTTTTACACTCTGCTCTTCAGTGTACAGTTTGCTAACACAGTTTTCTTGAAATCTGCAATGGGACACTTCTTGGCGCAATGAAGCTTATGGTGACAAAGGAAATAATCTCAGGTGAAACCTAGAAAGAAGCTTTCTTAGAAACTTCTTGGTGATGTGTGAATTCTTCTCACAGAGTTACACTTATGTTTCGTGGAGCAGTGCATTAACACTGTCTTAGAGGAACCTGAGAAGGGCTACTTTGGATCGCATTGAGGCTTACGCTGAGTAAGGAAATAACATCAGTTCAAAACGTGAAAGAAGCTTTCTGAGAAACTTCTTTGTGATCTGTGAATTCATCTCACAGAGTTACAACTTAGCCCTCAAGAAGCACTTTGCTAAGACTCTTTTCGTGGAAACTGCAAAGTGATATTTGGGAGCCCATAGGCGCCCATTGTGAAAAAGGGTATATCTTCAGATAACAACTAGACAGAAGCTTTCTGCGAGATTGCTTTCTGCTGTGTGACTTCAGCACACAGAGTTCCACCCTTCCCTTCTAGGAACAGTTTGCTAACACTGTTGTCGGGCATTCTGCAAAGTGATATTTGGGAGCTCATTGAGGGCTATGGTGAAAAAGGAAATCTCTTCAGAGAAAACTGGAAAGAAGCTTCTGGGAAAATGCACTTCGATAATGAATGCAACTCACAGAGTTACTCTATTAACTTCAGTGTACAGTTTGCTAACACAGTTTTCTTGAAATCTGCAATGGGACACTTCTTGGCGCAATGAAGCTTATGGTGACAAAGGAAATAATCTCAGGTGAAAACCAGAAAGAAGCTTTCTTAGAAACTTCTTGGTGATGTGTGAATTCTTCTCACAGAGTTACACTTATGTTTCGTGGAGCAGTGCATTAACACTGTCTTTGAGGAACCTGAGAAGGGCTACTTGGATCGCATTGAGGCCTACGCTGAGAAAGGAAATAACATCAGTTCAAAACGTGAAAGAAGCTTTCTGAGAAACTTCTTTGTGATCTGTGAATTCATCTCACAGAGTTACAACTTAGCCCTCAAGAAGCACTTTGCTAACACTCTTTTCGTGGAATCTGCAAAGTGATATTGGGAGCCCATAGGGGCCCATTGTGAAAAAGGATATATCTTCAGATAACAACTAGACAGAAGCTTTCTGCGAGATTGCTTTCTGATGTGTGACTTCAGCACACAGAGTTCCACCCTTCCCTTCTAGGAACAGTTTGCTAACACTGTTGTCGAGCATTCTGCAAAGTGATATTTGGGAGCTCATTGAGGGCTATGGTGAAAAAGGAAATCTCTTCCGAGAGAAACTGGAAGGAAGCCTTCTGGGAAAATGCACTTCGATGTATGAATGCAACTCGCAGAGTTACACACTTGTTTCAGTGTACAGTTTGCTAACACAGTTTTCTTGAAATCTGCAAAGGGACACTTCATGGCGCAATGAAGCTTATGGTGACAAAGGAAATAATCTCAGGTGAAAACTAGAAAGAAGCTTTCTTAGAAACTTCTTGGTGATGTGTGAATTCTTCTCACAGAGTTACACTTATGTTTCGTGGAGCAGTGCATTAACACTGTCTTTGAGGAACCTGAGAAGGGCTACTTTGGATCGCATTGAGGCCTACGCTGAGAAAGGAAATAACATCAGTTCAAAAGGTGAAAGAAGCTTTCTGAGAAACTTCTTTGTGATCTGTGAATTCATCTCACAGTGTTACAACTTAGCTCTCAAGAAGCACTTTGCTAACACTCTTTTCGTGGAATCTGCAAAGTGATATTTGGGAGCCCATAGGCGCCCATTGTGAAAAAGGATATATCTTCAGATAACAACTAGACAGAAGCTTTCTGCGAGATTGCTTTCTGATGTGTGACTTCAGAACACAGAGTTCCACCCTTCCCTTCTCGGAACAGTTTGCTAACATTGTTGTTGGGCATTCTGCAAAGTGATATTTGGGAGCTCATTGAGGGCTATGGTGAAAAAGGAAATCTCTTCCGAGAAAAACTGGAAAGAAGCCTTCTGGGAAAATGCACTTCGATGTATGAATGCAACTCACAGAGTTACTCTATTAACTTCAGTGTACAGTTTGCTAACACAGTTTTCTTGAAATCTGCAATGGGACACTTCTTGGCGCAATGAAGCTTATGGTGACAAAGGAAATAATCTCAGGTGAAAACTAGAAAGAAGCTTTCTTAGAAACTTCTTGGTGATGTGTGAATTCTTCTCACAGAGTTACACTTATGTTTCGTGGAGCAGTGCATTAACACTGTCTTTGAGGAACCTGAGAAGGGCTACTTTGGATCGCATTGAGGCCTACGCTGAGAAAGGAAATAACATCAGTTCAAAACGTGAAAGAAGCTTTCTGAGGAACTTCTTTGTGATCTGTGAATTCGTCTCACAGAGTTACAAATTAGTCCTCAAGAAGCACATTGCTGACACTCTTTTCGTGGAATCTGCAAAGTGATATTTGGGAGCCCATAGGGGCCCATTGTGAAAAAGGATATATCTTCAGATAACAACTAGACAGAAGCTTTCTGCGGGATTGCTTTCTGATGTGTGACTTCAACACACAGAGTTCCACCCTTCCCTTCTAGGAACAGTTTGCTAACACTGTTGTCGGGCATTCTGCAAAGTGATATTTGGGAGCTCATTGAGGGCTATGGTGAAAAAGGAAATCTCTTCCGAGAAAAACTGGAAAGAAGCCTTCTGGGAAAATGCACTTCGATGTATGAATGCAACTCACAGAGTTACACTCTTCTCTTCAGTGTACAGTTTGCTAACACAGTTTTCCTGAAATCTGCAATGGGACACTTCTTGGCGCAATGAAGCTTACGTTGACAAAGGAAATAATCTCAGGTGAAAACTAGAAAGAAGCTTTCTTAGAAACTTCTTGGTGATGTGTGAATTCTTCTCACAGAGTACACTTAGTTTCGTGGAGCAGTGCATTAACACTGTCTTAGAGGAACCTGAGAAGAGAAGGGCTATTGGATGCATTGAGGCTTCGCTGAGTAAGGAAATAACATCAGTTCAAAACGTGAAAGAAGCTTTCTGAGAACTTCTTTGTGATCTGTGAATCCATCTCACAGAGTTACAACGTAGCCCTCAAGAAGCACTTTGCTAAGACTCTTTTCGTGGAATCTGCAAAGTGATATTTGGGAGCCCATAGGCGCCCATTGTGAAAAAGGGTATATCTTCAGATAACAACTAGGCAGAAGCTTTCTGCGAGATTGCTTTCTGATGTGTGACTTCAGCACACAGAGTTCCACCCTTCCCTTCTAGGAACAGTTTGCTAACATTGTTGTCGGGCATTCTGCAAAGTGATATTTGGGAGCTCATTGAGGGCTAGGGTGAAAGAGGAAATCTCTTCCGAGAAAAACTGGAAAGAAGCCTTCTGGGAAAATGCACTTCGATGTATGAATGCAATTCACAGAGTTGCACTCTTCTCTTCAGTGTACAGTTTGCTAACACAGTTTTCTTGAAATCTGCAATGGGGACGTTCTTGGCGCAATGAAGCTTATGGTGACAAAGGAAATAATCTCAGGTGAAAACTAGAAAGAAGCTTTCTTAGAAACTTCTTGGTGATGTATGAATTTTCTCACAGAGTTACCTTATGTTCGTGGAGCAGTGCATTAACACTGTCTTTGAGGAACCTGAGAAGGGCTACGTTGGATCGCATTGAGGCCTACGCTGAGGAAGGAAATAACATCAGTTCAAAACGTGAAAGAAGCTTTCTGAGAAACTTCTTTGTGATCTGTGAATTCATCTCACAGAGTTACAACTTAGTCCTCAAAAAGCAGTTTGCTGACACTCTTTTGTGGATCTGCAAAGTGATATATGGAGCCCATAGGGGCCATTGTGAAAAAGGATATATCTTCAGATAACAACTAGACAGAAGCTTCTGCGAGATTGCTTTCTGATGTGTGACTTCAGCCACAGAGTTCCAACCTCCCTTCTAGGAACAGTTTGCTAACATTGTTGTCGGGCATTCTGCAAAGTGATATTGGGAGCTCATTGAGGGCTATGGTGAAAAAGGAAATCTCTTCGAGGAGAAAAAATGGAAAGAAGCCTTCTGGGAAAATGCACTTCGATGTATGAATGCAACTCACAGAGGTACACTCTTGTTTCAGTGTACAGTTTGCTAACACAGTTTTTTGAAATCTGACAAAGGGAACCTTCTGGCGCAATGAGCTTATGGTGACAAAGGAAATAATTCAGGTGAAAACTAGAAAGAAGCTCTTAGAAATTCTTGGTGATGTGTGAATTCTTCTCACAGATTACACTTGTATTCGTGGAGCAGTGCATTAACACTGTCTTTGAGGACACTGAGAAGGCTA
>NW_022681380.1:0-4995 GCF_009764315.1 Trachypithecus francoisi | reverse complement strand
CTGAGTTCCAGGCAGAAAAGCTGGAAATTCAAAAAATAAGAGCGCATCTCCCCCTGCAAAGGAGTGCAGCTCATTGCCAGCAACAGATCGAAGCTGGTCAGAGAATGACTTTGACGAGATTAGAGAAGAAGGCTTCAGTCCATCAAACTTCTCAGAGCTAAAGGAGGAATTACATACCCAGCGCAAATAAACTAAAAATCTTGAAAAAAGAGTGGAAGAACTGATAGCAAGAATAATTAATGCAGAGAAGGTCATAAACGAAATGACAGAGATGAAAACCATGACACGAGAAATACATGACAAATCCACAACCTTCAGTAACCGACTCGATCAACTGGAAGTAGAGTATCAGCGATTGAGGATCAAATGAATGAAATGAAGTGAGAAGAGAAACCAAAAGAAAAAAGAAGAAAAAGAAATGAACAAAGCCTGCAAGAAGTATGGGATTATATAAAAAGACCAAATCTACGTCTGATTGGGGTGCCTGAAAGTGAGGGGGAAAATGGAACCAAGTTGGAAAACACTCTTCAGGATATCATCCAGGAGAACTTCCCCAACCTAGTAGGGCAGGCCAACATTCAAATTCAGGAAATACAGAGAATGCCACAAAGATACTCCTCCAGAAGAGCAACTCCAAGACATATAATTGCCACATTCACCAAAGTTGAAATGAAGGAAAAAATCCTAAGGGCAGCCAGAGAGAAAGGTCGGGTTACCCACAAAGGGAAGCCCATCAGACTAACAGCAGATCTTTCAGCAGAAACTCTACAAGTCAGAAGAGAGTGGGGGCCAATATTCAACATTCTTAAAGAAAAGAATTTTCAACCCAGAATTTCATATCCAGCCAAACTAAGTTTCATAACTGAAGGAGAAATAAAATCCTTCACAGATAAGCAAATGCTTAGAGATTTTGTCACCACCAGGCCAGCCTTACAGGAGACTCTGGAAGCACTAAACATGGAAAGGAACAACCAGTACCAGCCATTGCAAAAACATGCCAAAATGTAAAGACCATTGAGGCTAGGAGGAAACTGCATCAAATAACGAGCAAAATAACCAGTTAATATCATAATGGCAGGATCAAGTTCACACATAACAATATTAACCTTAAATGTAAATGGACTAAATGCTCCAATTAAAAGACACAGACTGGCAAACTGGATAAAGAGTCAAGACCCATCAGTCTGCTGTATTCAGGAGACCCATCTCACATGTCTCACATGCAGAGACATACATAGGCTCAAAATAAAGCAATGGAGGAAGATCTACCAAGCAAATGGAGAACAAAAAAAAGCAGGGGTTGCAATCCTAGTCTCTGATAAAACCAACTTTAAACCATCAAAGATCAAAGGAGATAAAGAAGGCCATTACATAATGGTAAAGGGATCAATTCAACAGGAAGAGCTAACTCTCCTAAATATCTATGCACCCAATACAGGAGCACCCAGATTCATAAAGCAACTCCTTAGAGACCTACAAAGAGACTTAGACTCCCATACAATAATAATGGGAGACTTCAACACTCCACTGTCAACATTAGACAGATCAATGAGACAGAAAGTTAACAAGGATATCCAGGAATTGAACTCATCTTTGCACCAAGCGGACCTAATAGACATCTATAGAGCTCTCCACCCCAAATCAACAGAATATACATTCTTCTAAGCACGACATGGGACTTATTCCAAAATTGACCACATAGTTGGAAGTAAAGCACTCCTCAGCAAATATAAAAGAATAGAAATTATAACAAACTGTCTCTCAGACCACAGTGCAATCAAACTAGAACTCAGGACTAAGAAACTCAATCAAAACCGCTCAACTACATGGAAACTGAACAACCTGCTCCTGAATGACTACTGGGTACATAACGAAATGAAAGCAGAAATAACGATGTTCTTTGAAATCAATGAGAACAATGATACAACATACCAGAATCTCTGGGACACATTTAAAGCAGTGTGTAGAGGGAAATTTATAGCATAAATGCCCACAAGAGAAAGCTGGAAAGATCTAAAATTAACACTCTAACATCACAATTAAAAGAACTAGAGAGGCAAGAGCAAACACATTCAAAACCTAGCAGAAGGTAAGAAATAACTAAGATCAGAGCAGAACTGAAGGAGATAGAGACACAAAAAACCCTCCGAAAAATCAATGAATCCAGGAGTTGGTTTTTTGAAAAGATCAACAAAATTGACAGACCACTAGCAAGACTAATAAAGAAGAAAAGAGAGAAGAATCAAATAGACGCAATAAAAAATGATAAAGGGAATATCACCACCAACCCCACAGAAAAACAAACTACCATCAGTGAATACTATAAACACCTCCAAGCAAATAAACTAAAAAATCTAAAAGGAATGGTAATTTCCTGGACACTTACACTCTCCCAAGACTAAACCAGGAAGAAGTTGAATCCCTGAATAGATCAATAGCAGGCTCTGAAATTGAGGCAATAATTAATAGCCTACCAACCAAAAAAAGTCCAGGACCAGATGGATTCACAGCTGAATTCTACCAGAGGTACAAGGAGGAGCTGGTACCATTGCTTCTGAAACTATTCCAATCAATAGAAAAAGAGGGAATCCTCCCTAACTCATTTTATGAGGCCAACATCATCCTGATATCAAAGCCTGGCAGAGACACAACAAAAAAAGAGAATTTTAGACCAATATCTCTGATGAACATCGATGCAAAAATCCTCAATAAAATACTGGCAAACCGGATTCAGCAGCACATCAAAAAGCTTATCCACCATGATCAAGTGGGCTTCATCCCTGGGATGCAAGGCTGATTCAGCATATGCAAATCAATAAACGTAATGCAGCATATAAACAGAACCAAAGACAAGAACCACATGATTATCTCAATAGATGCAGAAAAGGCTTTTGACAAAATTCAACAGCCCTTCATGCTAAAAACGCTCAATAAATTCGGTATTGATGGAACGTACCTTAAAATAATAAGAGCTATTTATGACAAACCCACAGGCAATATCATACTGAATGGGCAAAAACTGGAAAAATTCCCTTTGAAAACTGGCACAAGACAGAGATGCCCTCTCTCACCACTCCTATTCAACATAGTGTTGGAATTTCTGGGTAGGGCAATCGGGCAAGAGAAAGAAATCAAGGGTATCCAGTTAGGAAAAGAAGAAGTCAAATTGTCCCTGTTTGCAGATGACATGATTGTATATTTAGAAAACCCCATTGTCTCAGCCCAAAATCTCCTTAAGCTGATAAGCAACTTCAGCAAAGTCTCAGGATACAAAATTAATGTGCAAAAATCACAAGCTTTCTTATACACCAGTAACAGACAAACAGAGAGCCAAATCATGAATGAACTTCCATTCACAATTGCTTCAAAGAGAATAAAATACGTAGGAATCCAACTTACAAGGCATGTAAAGGACCTCTTCAGGGAGAACTACAAACCACTGCTCAGTGAAATCAAAGAGGACACAAACAAATGGAAGAAAATACCATGCTCATGGATAGGAAGAATCAGTATCGTGAAAATGGCCATACTGCCCAAGGTTATTTATAGATTCAATGCCATCCCCATCAAGCTACCAATGAGTTTCTTCACAGAATTGGAAAAAACTGCTTTAAAGTTCATATGGAAACTAAAAAGAGCCCGCATTGCCAGGACAATCCTAAGTCAAAAGGACAAAGCTGGAGGCGTCACGCGACCTGACTTCAAACTATACTACAAGGCTACAGTAACCAAAACAGCATGGTACTGGTACCAAAACAGAGCTATAGACCAATGGAACAGAACAGAGTCCTCAGAAATAATACCACACATCTACAGCTATCAGATCTTTGACAAACCTGAGAGAAACAAGAAATGGGGAAAGGATTCCCTATTTAATAAATGGTGCTGGGAAAATTGGCTAGCCATAAGTAGAAAGCTGAAACTGGATCCTTTCCTTACTCCTTATATGAAAATAATTCAAGATGGATTAGAGACTTAAATGTTAGACCTAATACCATAAAAACCCTAGAAGAAAACCTAGGTAGTACCATTCAGGACATAGGCATGGGCAACGACTTCATGTCTGAAACACCAAAAGCAATGGCAGCAAAAGCCAAAATTGATAAATGGGATCTCATTAAACTAAAGAGCTTCTGCACAGCAAAAGAAACTATCATCAGAGTGAACAGGCAACCTACAGAATGGGAAAAAATTTTTGCAATCTACTCATCTGACAAAGGGCTAATATCCAGAATCTACAAAGAACTCAAACAAATTTATAAGAAAAAAAACAAACAACCCCATCAAAAAGTGGGCAAAGGATATGAACAGACATTTCTCAAAAGAAGACATCCATACAGCCAACAGACACATGAAAAAATGCTCATCATCACTCGCCATCAGAGAAATGCAAATCAAAACCACAATGAGATACCATCTCACACCAGTTAGAATGACAATCATTAAAAAGTCAGGAAACAACAGGTGCTGGAGAGGATGTGGAGAAATAGGAACACTTTTACACTGTTGGTGGGATTGTAAACTAGTTCAACCATCATGGAAAACAGTATGGCGATTCCTGAAGGATCTAGAACTAGATGTACCATATGACCCAGCCATCCCACTACTGGGCATATACCCAAAGTATTATAAATCATGCTGCTATAAAGACACATGCACATGTATATTTATTGCGGCACTATTCACAATAGCAAAGGCTTGGAATCAACCCAAATGTCCATCTGTGACAGACTGGATTAAGAAAATGTGGCACATATACACCATGGAATACTATGCAGCCATCAAAAAGGATGAGTTTGCATCCTTTGTAGGGACATGGATGCAGCTGGAAACCATCATTCTTAGCAAACTATCACAAGAACAGAAAACCAAACACTGCATGTTCTCACTCATAGGTGGGAACTGAACAATGAAATCACTTGGACTCAGGAAAGGGAACATCACACACCGGGGCCTATCATGGGGAGGGGGGAGTGGGGAGGCATTGCATTGGGA
>NW_022681379.1:0-4749 GCF_009764315.1 Trachypithecus francoisi | reverse complement strand
CCCTGCCCTGCTGCCCTTCCCTGCCCTGCTGCCTGCCCTGCCTGCTGCCCTGCTGCCCTGCGCTGCTGCCCTGTCTGCCCTGCCCTGCTGCCCTGCTGCCCTCCTGCCCTCGTGCCCTGCCCTGCTGTGCCCTGCCCTGCTGCCTGCCCTGCCCTGCCTGCCCTGCTGCCCTGCCCTGCTCCCCTGCGCTGCTGCCCTGCGCTGCCCTGCCCTGCTGCCCTGGGCTGCCCGCCCTGCTTCCCTGCTGCCCTGCCTGCTGCCCTGCCTGCTCTGCCTTGCCCTGCTGCGCTGCCCTGCTGCGCTGCGCTGCCCTGCCTGCTGCGCTGCGCTCCCCCTGCTGCCCTGCCTTCCCTGCTTCCGCCCTGTTGCCCTGCCCTGCCCGGCCCCGCTGCCCTCCCTGCTGCCTGCCCTCCCTGCCCCGCTGCCCTGCGCTGCTGCCCTGCCTGCCCGCTGCCTGCCCTGCTGCCCTGCGCTGCTGCCCTGCGCTGCTTCCCTGCCCTGAGCGGCTGCGACTGCCCTGCTGCCCTGCCCTGCTGCCTGCGCTGCTGCCCTGCTCCTGCTGCCTGCCCCTGCGATGCCTGCGCTGCCTTGCTGCTCTGCCCTGCCCTGCTGCCCTGCCATGCCCGGCGGCCCTCCTGCCCTGGTGCCCTGCCCTGCTGCCCTGCTGCCTGGTGCCCTGCCCTGCTGCCCTGCCCTGCTGTGCCCTGCCCTGCTGCCTTGCTGCCTGCCCTGCCTGCTCCCCTGCGCTGCTGCCCTGCGCTGCCCTGCCCTGCTGCCCTTGGCTGCCCTGCCCTGCTCCCTGCTCCCTGCCCTGCCCTGCTGCCCTCCCCTGCCCTGCTGCCCTGCCCCTTGCCCTGCGCGTCCGCCTGCCCTGCCCTGCCTGATGCCTGCTTCCCTGCTTGCCCTGCCTGGTGCCCTGGCCTGCCGCCCTGCTGCCCTGCCCTGCTGCCCTTTCGCTGGTGCCCTGCCCTGCCTGCTGCCCTGCGCTGCTGCCCTGCCTGCTGCCCTGCGCTGCCGCCCTTCTGCACTGCCTGCTGCCCTGCTGCCTGCCCTGCCCCGCTGCCCTGCCCTGCCCTGCTGCCCTCGCCTGCCTGCCCTGCTGCCCTGCCCTGCCTGCTGCCCCCCCCTGCCCTGCTGCCCTGCCCTCCTGCCCTGCTGCCCTGCTGCCCCGCCCTGCTGCCTGCCCTGCGCTGCCCTGCCCTGCTGCGCTGCCTTGTTGCCTGCTGCGCTGCCCTGCACTGCTGCCCTTCCCTCCCTGCTGCCCTGCCCTGCTGCGCGGCCCTGCGCTGCCTGCCCTGCTGCGCTGCCCTGCTGCGCTGCGCTGCCCTGCCCTGCTCCGCTCCCCCTGCGCCCTGCTGCCCTGCCCCGCCCTGCTGCCCTTCCCTGCCCTGCTGCCCTGCCCTGCGGCCCTGCTGTGCCCTGCTGCCCTGCGCTCTGCCCCTGCTGCTGCTGCCCTGCGCTGCTGCCCTGCTGCCCCGCCCTGCTGCCCTGCCCTGCCCCGCCCTGCCCTGCTGCCCTGCTGCGCTGCGCTGCCCTGCTGCGCTGCCCTGCCCTGCGCTGCCTTGCTGCTGCCTGCCCTGCCCTGCCCTCCCCTCCTGCCCTGCCCTGCCGCCCGCCCTCGCCTGCCCTGCCCTGCCGCGCTGCCCTGCTGCGCTGCCCTGCACTGCTGCCTGCGCTGCCTGCCTGCCCTGCTGCCCTGCCCTGCCCTGCCCCGCTGCCCTGCCCTGCCCTGCTGCCTGCGCTGCTGCCCTGCCCTGCTGCCTGCCTGCTGCCCTGCGCTGCCTGCGCTGCCCTGCTCGCGCTGCCCTGCGCTCCCTTGCTTGCCTCCTTCCTGCCCTGCTGCCCTGCCCTCCCCTGCCCTGCCCTGCTGCGCTTCCCTGCCCTGCTGGCTGCCCTGCGCTGCTGCCTGCCTTGGGCCTGCTGCCCTGCCCTGGTGCCCTGCCCTCCCCTGCTGCCTGCCCTGCCCTGCGCTGCCTGCTGCGCTGCGCTGCCTGCCTGCCCTGCCCTGCGCTCCTTGCTGCCTGCGCCCTGCCTGCTGCGCTGCCCTCTCCTGCCCTGCCTGCCCTGCGTGCCCTGCTGGGCTGCCCTGCTGCGCTGCCTGGCCTGCTCTGCCCTGCGCTGCGCTGCACTGCCCTGCTGCGCTGCCCTGCCCTGCTGCCCTGCCTGCTGCCCTGCCCTGCTGCCTGCCCGGGCCTGCTGCCGTGCCCTGCTGCCTCCTGGGCTGCCCTGCTGCTGCCCCCCTGCCTGCCCTGCCCTGCTCTGCCCTGCGCTGCGCTGCCCTGCCCTGCTGCGCTGCCCTGCCCTGCTGCCCTGCCCTGCTGCCCTGCCCGGGCCTGCTGCGTGCCTGCTGCCCTGCGCCCTGCCCTGCTGCCGCCCTGCTGCGCTGCCCTGCCCTGCGCTGCGCGGCCCTGCTGCCCTGCGCTGCCCTGCTGCCCTGCCCTGCCCTGCTGCCCTGGTGCCCTGCCCTGCCCTGCTGCCTGCCCTGCTCGCCGCCCTGCCTGCGCTGCGCGGCCCTGCTGCCCTGCGCTGCCCTGCCTGCCCGCCCTGCCCTGCTGCCCTGGTGCCGCTGCCCTGCCCTGCTGCCCTGCTCTGCCCTGCACCCTGCTGCCTTGCTGCCCGGCTGCCCTGCCCTGCCCTGCCTCTCCCCTGCGCTGCTGCCGCCTGCGCTGCCCTGCCTGCCCTGCTGCCCCGGGCTCCCCTGCCCTGCTTCCGCTGCCCTCACTGCTGCCCTGCCCTGTTGCCCTGCTGCCCTGCCCTGCTGCCCTGCCCTGCGCTGTCCTGCCCTGCCCTGCTGCCCTGCCCTGCTTCCCTGCTGCCCTGCCCTGCCCTGCGCTGCTGCCCTGCCCTGCTGCCCTGGCTGCTGCCCTGCTGCCCTGCTGCTGCCCTTCTGCCCTGCCCTGCCCTTCTGCCCTGCCCTTTGCCCTGCTGCCGTGCCCTGCTGCCCTAGCCCTGCCCTGCCTTCTGCCCTCCGCTGCTGCCCTGCTGCGCTGCTTCCCTGCCCTGCTGCCTGCCTGCTGCCCTGCTGCCCCGCCCATGCCCTGCTGCCTGCCCTGTTGCCCTGCGCTGTCCTGCCCTGCCCTGCTGCCCTGCCCTGCTTCCCTGCTGCCCTGCCCTGCCCTGCTGCCCTGCCCTGCTGCCTGCTGATGCCCTGCCCGGCTGCCCTTCGCTGGTGCCCTGCCTGCCCTGCTGCCCTGCGCTGCTGCCCTGCCCTGCCCTGCTGCCCTGCGCTGCCGCCTTCTCCCTGCCCCTGCTGCCCTGCTGCCTGCCCTGCCCCGCTGCCCTGCCCTGCCCTTCTGCCTCCGCTCGCTGCCCTGGCCCTGCCCTGGCCTGCTTCCCTGCCCTGCTGCCCTGCCCTCCTGCCCTGCTGCCTGCTGCCTGCCTGCTGCCCTGCCCTGCTGCCCTGCCCTGCGCTGCCTTGCCTGCTGCGCTGCCTGCCCTGCCTGCGTGCCTCCCTCCCCCTTCCCTCCCCTGCCCGCCTGCTGCGCGGCCCCTGCGCTGCGCTGCCCTGCTCGCCTGCCCTCTGCGCTGCGCTGCCCTGCCCTGCTGCGCTGCCCTGCTGCCTGCCTGCTGCCCTGCCCCCGCCCTGCTGCCCTTCCCGCCCTGCTCCCTGCCCTGCGGCTGCTGTGCCCTGCTGCCTGCGCGCTGCCCCGCCCGCGCTGCTGCTGCCATGCGCTGCTGCCTGCTGCCCCGCCCTGCTGCCCTGCCCTGCCCCGCCCTGCCCTGCTCCCTGCTGCCTGCGCTGCCCTGCTGCGCTGCCTGCCCTGCGCTGCCTTGCTGCTGCGCTCCCTGCCCCGCTGCCCTCCCTCCTGCCCTGCCCTGCCGCCCTGCCCTGCTTGCGCTGCCCTGCCCTGCCGCGCTGCCCTGCTGCGCTGCGCTGCCCTGCTGCGCTGCCCTGCCCTGCCTGCCTGCGCTGCCCTGCTGCCTGCCCTGCTGCCTGCCCTGCCTGCCCCCGCTGCCTGCCCTGCTGCCCTGCGCTGCTGCCCTGCCCTGCTGCCCTGCGCTGCTGCCCTGCCTGCCCTGCCTCCCTGCTGCGCTGCCCTGCCGCTCCTTGACTGCCCTCTCCTGCCCTGCCCTGCCCTCACCTGCTGCCCCCCCTGCGCTGCCCTGTGCTGCTGCGCTGCCTTGCTGCCTGCCGCCCTGCCCTGCTGCCATGCCCTCCCTGCTGCCTGCCCTGCGCTGCCCTGCTGCTCGCTGCTGCTCTGCCCTGCCCTGCGCTGCCTGGCTGCCTGCTCCCTGCCCTGCTGCGCTGCCCTCTCCTGCCCTGCCTTGCCTGCTGCCCTGCCCTGGGCATGCCCTCGCCGCTGCCCTCCCTGCTCTGCCCTGCGCTGCCTCCCTGCCTGCTGCGCTGCCCTGCCCTGCTGCCCTGCCGTGCTGCCCTGCCCTGCTGCCCGGCCTGCTGCCTGCCCTGCTGCCTGCCTGCCCTGCCCTGCCCTGCTGCCCTGCCCTGCTGCGCTGCCCTGCCCTCGCTGCGGCCCCTGCTGCCCTGCGCTGCCCTGCTGCCCTGGCCTGCTGCCCTGGTGCCCTGCCCTGCCCTGCCCCCTGCTCTGCCCTGCCTTGCTGCCCGGCTGCCCTGCCTGCCCTCTCCCCTGCCTGCTGCCCTGCGCTGCCCTGCCCGCTGCCCCGGGCTGCCCTGCCCTGCTTCCCTGCTGCCCTGCCCCTGTTTTGCCCTGCTGCCTGCCTGCTGCCCTGCCCTGCGCTGTCCTGCCCTGCCCTGCTGCCCTGCCCTGCTTCCCTCGCTGCCCTGCCCTG
>NW_022681378.1:0-4793 GCF_009764315.1 Trachypithecus francoisi | reverse complement strand
GAGCAAATATAAAAAGGTGAATCTATGAATATGCTTCGTAAAACGATGTGTGCTGTGGCATTGGGTGCAACCACTTTAGCGCCATCATGAGTACTACAGTGTTTGCTGCGCCAGTGGCAGCATCGGAGCAACAAGCGACAGCAAACCTTGTTAAACAATGAATGGCATTAAAAGTTTTACTGCCACCTTTGAGCAAACTACAAAAGTTAGCAACATGGTAAGGCTTTGCCAAACGTGGTTATCGGCACAACACATGAACCAGAATTTTAAAGGGGTATGAAAGTTGAACGTCGGGTAAATTCTTTTGGGAAACACCAGTCCAGCCCAACAGACAATTGTGACCAGGGTAAAACCGTATGGATTTATGATCCAGACTTACAGCAAGCGGTACGTCAAAGCCTAGATGATCAAGTGGCAAATACACCTGCATTGTTGCTTTCGGGCAATACCAATCAAATCATGCAGTCGTATCGGGTGACCAGCCGAATAAGTCAAAAACCTATTACACTTATACCCCAAAAGTGATGAGGGTGTATTTCAGAGTTTAACCATAGTTTTTGGTGCACGTAACGCGCCAACTTTAATGATTCTGCAGGATTCATTGGGTCAAACCACGCATGTGCGTTTTAACAATGTGAAAGTCATGCAATATTCCTGCATCGACCTTTAACTTCACGCCGCCAAAAGGCACGGACATTATTGATCAATAATTGAATGTTTTATACGTCTTTTTTAAAGCATAATTTGCTATCCCTTTCTAGCCTTCTCCCACAGGGAGAAGGCTTTTAGCTTCAGCATAGCGGAAATTTATTTGAGCAGCTTCTCTAAGAAATCCACAATTTCTGTGGATAAAACTTGGGATAATCACATTTGCAGTAAGCAGGATATAGATTGAGTCATCAAGAGATCATTTCATAATGATGTGTTAACAATATTTTGATTTATAATCAAAAAATAAAAATAATTACGCAAAAATCTGATCAGAAATTTAAAGCAACTTTATCACCCGATATTCTGTTACACAATTGCTCTAGGATTGAACACGTATGAGTATCTATAGTCTTGACTAATTCAATTGAAGAAATTTTATCGCAAAATTTATGTAGGCCTGAATTTCTAATCATTAGACTTTGTGAATCGTGGCTGAGGGGAATTTAATGAAATATTTAAAATCACAGGTTTTTTGGGTGCTGTCACTTTAAGTTCAGTATTGTTGTTGACGGCATGTCAGCCAAAGAGTGAGGCAACCTCTAAAGCCGAAACAGAGCAAGCTGCGTCTGCATCTGTCACAGCCGATATTCCTATGATTCAAGCTAAAGTGGTGGCACTTAATTGCCACAGCAGCAAATTTGTGATGAAGAAGGTTGTACTGCTTACGATATTCAGACGGTAAAAACCAATGTAGCGTGGATTGATGAAATATTTTATGCAACGCTTGCAAAAGGCAGACCCAATTGCATTTTCCAAGGCTGCAGCATCAACTGAAACGGCAAAAGTAGAAGAAACCATCCTATGCGGCTGAGTCAGAGTTCAAGCTATGTGCGTATATCGGGCAACATGCCAATTTAGCGACGTTTAGTTTGCAAAGCTACAGTTACCCTGCGGTGCAGCACATGGTATTCATCACCAAGATTTGTGGACTTTGATTTAAAACAGAAAAAGCGTTTGGCGCTGCAAGATATTTTGCTGCCAATACGGAAGCTAAAATGACGAAGAATGTTTAACCATAATTATAACTGTTAGACGAACATGATATTTCCGTGAAAAGTTTAAACTGAGCGATAATTTTTTATTATGGTGCCAAGGGTTTGTCCTTTGTTCTATCCTTGTATGAATTGGCATTTATGCAGAAGGTATGCCTGAATTGATTCTGCCTTATTATGCGACGGAGAGAATTAATTAAGCCTGAATATTTGCCAAGTTTGCCGCAGTATCCGAGCCAATAAAATTGCACAAAAATACGCAGAGATTGCTGTAATAGGTGCAGCTGTGAATCGGTTACTGTATTTTTTAACCCGAAGCGCTTACACTATAGCCGTTTTTTCTTATCCAAGATTGGCTATGATTGACCCGAATTACTCAGAATAATATTGAGGCTGTAAATTTAGCCTTGGCAAACGTGGTGTGCAGTTAGATGTGGCAGAGTGGGCAGCACTCGAAGCAGTCGTAAAGAATTGCAATCTAAAACCGAAGCCTTACAGGCAGAACGTAATTCGGGTGCAAACAAGTCGGTCAGATTAAAAAGCAGGTGGCGATGCTTCTGAAATATGGCACGCATGGCTGCGATTGGTGATGAAATCAAAACTGCTGAGTGGCTTTGCAGAATGCAAGATGAGTTAGAAGCCAAATTGCTGTCTATTCCAAACTTGCCCGATGGTCTGTGCCTGAAGGTAAAGACGAAGCTGATAATGTAGAAGTATTGAAAATGGGGTACACCACGCCAGTTGATTTTGAAATTAAAGATCATACCGACCTTGGCGAAATGATGGGTGGTTTGGAATTTGAACTGCAACCAAATTAACAGGTTCTCGTTTTAGCGTTCTGAAGGGCCGTTGGCGCGTTTACAACGTGCGATTACACAGTTTGTAGCTAGATACGCATACTGTTCAAAATGGTTATACCGAAGCGTATGTACGTATTTGGTTAACGCTGATTCGCTACGTGGTACTGGACAATTACCTAAATTTGAAGAAGATTTATTCAAATTACAAGGTGAAAAGAGTACTATCTTATTCCAACTGCCGAAGTCCCTGTCACCAACTTTGTACGTGATGAAATCATTGACCCTGAACGCTTGCCATTAAAATATGCCGCACATACACCTGGTTTCCGCAGCGAAGCAGGTTTTATGGTCGTGATACCCGTGGTTTGATTCGTCAACATCAGTTCGATAAGGTCGAATGGTGCAAATTCAAAACCAGAGCACTCAATGCAGGCGCTGAAGAAACTAACTGCACATGCAGAGGGCATTTTGCAGGCATTAGGCTTACCATATCGTAAAATTTTGCTCTGTGGTGGGATATGGGTTTGGTGCAACCAAAAACTTATGACTAGGAAGTAGGGTGCCAAGCCAAAATACCTATCGTGAAATCTCAAGTTGCTCAAACATGGGCGATTTCCAAGCACGACGTAGAAAGCACGCTACCGCGTAGATCAGAAGAAGATCGAATTGGTGCATACGTTGATGGTTCAGTTTAGCTGTAGGTCGTACTTTACTTGCAGTGATGGAAAACTATCAACGTGCTGAGGGTTCAATCGAATTCCTGCAGTATTACGTCCATATATGGGCGGTATTAGTCATATAGACTAAAAGCATCGAATTGTGCATAGTTTTGTTGAGCTCAATCAGATCTAAAAAATATAGAGGCGTATCGTGGAAATTTTCCAATCTCTTTAAAGTTGCAGCAGCAACGTTGCCTGATGGTGGGTGGTGGGCATATTGCTTATCGTAAAGCACTGTTACTGGCTAAAGCGGGCGCAAAAATTGATGTGTACTTGCTCCTGAAATTGATGACAATTTACTGCAACTGGTGCAGCAGAGTCAGGGGCAGTATGTGCAGATGTTTTAGTTCATCTACTGCGCTGCGTCACTATCGTTTGGTGATTGCTGCAACAGATAACAATTTGGTCAATCAGCAAGTTTTTGCAGCTTGCGAAGCCGAAAATGTGCTGGTCATAGTGTTGATGATCCGCCACATTGTCGCTTTATGGTGCCTGCCATTATTGATCGTTCACCTTTGGTCATTTCAGTGGCCAGTAATGGCACATCTCCAGTGTTGTCACGTCAAATTCGTACCCAACTGGAAGTACAATTCCACATGGTATGGGCAAATGGCTGAATTTTCAGGTCAGTGGGTACCGCAGTTAAAACAGAAATTGTCAATCCAGATGAGCGCCGTATTTTTTGGGAGCAGCTTTATGAGAGCCCCTGAAAGAAAAAGGTGTTCAAGACAATCTTGAGGTGCCATCAAAGCACCAACAAGCTTGGCTGAATGGGACACGCCAAAAGGTGAAGTCTATTAGTGGGTGAGGCCCTGGTGATCCTGAATTATTGACTTTAAAAGCACTGCGTTTAATGCAACAAGCCGATGTGGGATTTATGACCGTTTGGTCTCTGCTCCCATTTTGGAGTTGTGCCGCCGTGATGCCGAAAAAGTCTATGTCGGCAAAGCACGTTCCAATCATGCGTGCCGCAGGAAGGCATTAATGCCTTATTGGTCAAATACGCACAAGGCGGGTAAGCGAGTTTGCCGTTTAAAAGGTGGTGATCCTTTTATTTTGGGCGCGTGCGGTGAAGAAATTCAAGAGTTGTATGAAGCAGGTGTGTCATTTCAGGTCGTACCAGGCATTACTGCAGCGTCGGGCTGTGCGGCTTATGCGGGTATTCCCTGACCCACCGAGATTATGCACAAAGTGTACGTTTCTTGACGGGCATTTAAAGAACGGTTCGCCTGAATTGCCGTGGTCAGAATTGGTGTATGAAAATCAAACCTTGTGCTGTACATGGGCTTGGTGCTTGGAAAAGCATTTGTGCAAAACTGATTGCGCATGGACAACGGGCGGATATGCCTGTCGCTTTAATTTCTAAAGGCACGACACCTGAACAAAAAGTGGTAGTGGGGACGTTGGCGAATATGTCAGCAAAGTCGAACAGCACAAATTCAGGCGCCTACCTTGACATTATTGGTGAGGTGGTCAATTTACGTGAACAGTTAAAATGGTATGAATCTCTCGCCACCCTCTTTTAAAAGAGGAGAGTTGCTACATTTTTAAGGGAGCTTAGGAGAGATTGT
>NW_022681377.1:0-4969 GCF_009764315.1 Trachypithecus francoisi | reverse complement strand
AAGAACAATTTGTTTTTATTGATGATGGTCAAGCAGGAAGCGTATTAAATACATACCCAGTTTTAAGCTATGCCGACTTCCTTAAAAATAATACCGCTGAAAAATATGTGACAATTGCCATTGCGAATAGTGCTGTTCGTGAAAAACTTTCTATCGACTGCAACAAGATGATGTTAAGCCAGTTGAATTAAAGGCTGCAAACTCACTGGTATTTGATCATGTGGAATTGGTGAAGGTAGCCTATTGTGCAGTTTTACTCATGTCACATCTAATGTGAAGATCGGTAATACTTTCACGCCAATATATACAGTTATGTCGCTCATGATTGCGTAATCGGGGACTATGTGACATTTGCACCAGATGTGAAGTGTAATGCAATGTCCACATCAGGACCATGCTATATTGAACGGGTGCCATTATTAAACAGGGCACGCCAGACAAGCCTTTAGTGATTGGTGAAGGCGCTATTGTGGGTATGGGTGCTGTGGTGACTAAAAGTGTGCCCCAGGCGTGACAGTAGTTGGCAATCCGCACGTATTTTAGAGAAAAAGTATTGCTTAATCAGACAAATAAAAAAGCCCTCATTTCGAGGGCTTTTCTATAATTGATACAATGGCTTTGTGTCTGTTCTGGCAATCGACATATTTTCGTCGATCATCGACCATCACCTGCAGCACTTCTTTGGCTTGACCAGACTTTAATTCTGTAGATCGGACAAAGTGTTTTTAAGGTTTGCCGTATTACCAGCTTCGTGATGAGACGCACCCCGTCTCATCAAAGCAATTAGTGGGATATAAACAGGACGTTCAACGATCTTTTGCACTTCACGTGTAATTGTTTCGGTTTTAACGCGCTCAACTTCTTTTGATTCTTCATACTGCTCACCCGCTTGATTGCTTTTCTTGCGCTTCTTTTTCAGCATCAAGATACGGTTTAGTTTTTTATCGATTTTGTCCTGACACGTGATTTCAGCATTTAGTACCTTGTTTTGCGCTTTGGCCAAGCGAAGGTTTGCACCCCACAATCGCTACGGCGCTCACAATAGAATAAGAGAATGCAGATAATCACCTGGTAACTTTGCAATGAATGCTGACATCAGTTCACCTCCATGCATTTGTTGTAGCGTTCAGCTGGCGAGTCCAGACCCCATAGCAGTTATTAGAACGAATTGAACAGTCACGCTTTGCGACATACTACTTTTTCAAAAGTGACTTGCACGCTTGGAGATAGTCACGTGCCTTCAGGTTGCGCAGCATGGAAGATCCAGACCAAGCGCCTGTGCCATACTGATAGTGAAATCAAGATAGAGATCATATTCAGGCTGTGAGATTGGAATATTCAGAACATTTTATTAAACCGCTGAGCATCTTTATCCATATGCATTTGAGATATTCAAATGCCTGTTTGCGGTCAAATCGCTGGATCTGTCATTTTGACTTTGATGCCATTTGGATAGACTGTTTTTCCATGTCCAATGGTCGGCACATCTCCTTTGACTGGAATCACTGTTTAGGTGTAAAGCCTTCTTTACAGCCGTTGCCTGAACTTGCTCATCACTTGGACCAGTAATAATTTCTGGCCACCAATCCCCATGGCTAAGATTAGATAAGATCCAATCACGTAGTATTTAGTTTTATTAGACACCGTACTGCCCCCTTCTTTTTTCATCCGGAGTCGATGAATTTCATCAGCACGTTTGTTTTCCAGTCGCTTGTAGTACCATTTCACCATGAAGCCACCAAAGCAAAAGTATCCCTAGCCAGCAGTACATCGACAGATGCAAGGTACGCTAAGAAACCAGAAGCTGCCCTGCATAAGTTGTTTTTGAAGCAGCGGAGGAAACAGTCGCTGCCATTTCCATTACTGCTGATTTCTGATCGGACATGCCGCCACATTATTTTTGACATTAAAAAACCCTGATCTAATTAAAGATCAGGGTTAGTTTGTTTATGTGAGTGTTAAGACCATCTAATATTTGCTTAAACCACACCTACATAATATTCCAGCTCAGCCCCTACGCACTGAATCGGCACTGTGCTTGTATCTTCACATGTGTTCCAAGTCTTGAAACAACCCACCCTAACCCCCATTTAAAAGTCTTTATTTGCTACGACAACTTCGTGAGCTAAGTGACTGAATTGTACTTGCGCCTGAAGGCGTGACAGTTTCAGATTTCACAGAGAATTGCGTAATTGTTGGATACCCGAGCCGATAGACTCAATCGAACAGGCTGTAGGTTGGTATTTGGTTGCGTGATAATTTAAACGTAAGTTACTATAACGCGCCATTGTTTCTTTGGCTTCTGTAACGAATACATGCTTACCAGTGTCAGCATCAGCAGGAAATCCAAGCCAGCAAAAACAATCTGTCTCTTAAGCTCTCCAAATTTCGCACACTCGTTTAGTAGTGGTTTTGGCGTATATCCGTTATACATCATCGTCGGATTACTTACCTTGCCGCTCGCGTAGGTGCTTACTGATTCACGAACTCGGATAGGCTCTTGTGTATAGACTTCACCAGCAGCACCATAAAATATCGATTGTTAATCTGCAAGTTAACAATGTCATAGCAATCTATAGAACGCTCTTGTCCCGCTCTAGGTGTATGATTAGTACGCTCAAGGAAGATATTTCGAGGTCGATCCGTAGGTGATTGACCGCAGGACTCCTAAGTCAACATTAGTTGGTAGTGAGCCGTTTAGCTCAATATAGCCTCTGAATGTTACGTTATTATTCGCACCAACGAGGTGAACACCATCACCATAATTACTTTCGATACACGTATCCCAAACCCCAGAGACTAAACGACCGTGATAGATACCGCCACCGGTTCCGTCTAGCTTCCACCTCCTTGAATCTCTCACCTATCCAGATTAAGTTATTACATGAAATGTTGTGTAAGAACCAGGTAATTCTGCATTAGTATTATCGAGATGATCCAGATAGATATTAAATTTTTCTGAGTATCGAGCATAACATCCGTACACGCACCAATCCATGTATTCGATATATACCACCCGTTTGTTTTTGATTTTAGTCACCCATGAGTCAACAAAAGTAAATCGCACAGGAAAGCCTGTAGCTCCGCCATTTATACGCTTAAAAGGTCGCAGGATAATCGCACCTTTTGCATTCACATCATCGGTACTGACGCGCAAACCATAAGCTGAAAAACGCGATGTTCTAAAGTGCAATCCACCACTTTTGAAGTGCAACTTATGGCTTTGAGCATCGTAGACAAAGTAATCATTCTCAGCGTTGCTTTCAAACGTATTGATATATAAGTCTGTCGATAGTGTTAAATCTCCAGACTGCACAAACTTCAATCGATTTTTAGCACAATAATCTACAGCTTTCTGGATATTGCTGACAGTTTTGGAATAAATGCAACCGTCATAAGAATGTATAATCAGCGACCCACGCTAACACAGAAGGCTGGATGATCAGGTTTATCTGGGGCTGCATTACTCGATGCCTCCCAGATATATTGAATTCCGTTAAATTTTGCAGGCTGTCCGGTGAAAAGACCTGCTGGCAAATTGCTGTAATTTTTTACAGAATGTTGGCATTCTCCTCATTGATCTGTGCTGGTTTTTATCGCCGTCCACAACAAAAGAAGCATCCCAGCCCTTATCTACGGCGATCTGAGCAGGCGCTCCATCAATAGTTGTAGTATTCATCAAGTTGATCCAGTGCTACACCCTGCTTTCGGATCTCCTCCATAAGATAGGCTTTAAGCTCATCATCTTTACGGTCTACATAATTTTTAATGCATCAATACGTGCACTGAGAATCCAGTCAGCTACACCCAACTCCTGAAGCTTCCACCAGATCCAGTCAAATCCTTATACAGCAGGTGGGCGAAATGAATTATTGTAGGACTGATAATCAACATTGCGACTAAATGGTGTATTTCGCTGCAAGGTAATCTTTTTGCCAGATGCGGGTGCAGTGGTGAATACCACATTGCCACCGTGTTAAACTCCAAGATGCAATCGGTGGTTCTATATCATCAATTAATACAATTAAATGATCTTCGACTCACACTGGAATCCTAGCGAAAAGCTGGTTGTAACCCCATTTCCAGTGTGTTCGATATACGGCGTTTGTTCTGGAACTGCCATGATCTGCCCCTAATTTTCAAAGTCTAGAGTGGCTTCAATCACGCCACACTATTCCCTCTCCAATTAGGGCCTTCATTGACCTCGTTATTTCTGTGTATTTTTCCTACTCGTTCCGGTGAGTCTGTCAGCGTTCCGGCGAATGAGTCTAAATAATCATCTTCCTGATCCGTAATCGCCGGATTAAACATGCGCATTCTTTTGTACTGGACTGAGCTATTTTCACCTTCTTCTGGGTATCGATTACAGATACATGCACCCAGACTGACCTGATACAGTGGCCCTTCAATAGCTTCTAAAATACGTTTATTTTTGGCACCGGTTGCATGATGCTCAGTCACACCACAGCGTAATTTACGTGCCTTCAATGCACCTTTAAGTGCAGCTGCAGCGAATCCACCAATACCGTTGGTCTCAATAACAATTTTAGAAACATGGAACTGCTCGATCAGATCGCCGAGTTGCCAAGCCTGACCGCCTGTGATTTCCCCCTGTTCATTAGAAGTAATTACTTCACCTTTTAGGGCTACAGATCTGTGCAGTACTTGGTTCCTAGATCCTCATGCAGGGTTATCGCAACGGCTGAAATATCGGATTTAATTTTCCCGGATGATGGATCCAGCGTGCAGTGATACCCACAATGCGGCGCTCACCAAGCATCATGTAATATTCACCGTTTGCACGTTTCAGTCTACTGGCTCACAGTCATATGGAATCATCTTGTCCGGATCAAGACGCACATCCCCAATTGGTTTGGCATGCATCTGGTATTGACCATCCCACTCATTCAAGGTGCGACATTCTTTACGTCGCTTGCCCATTCCAGACGTGTGAATCGTTTTGGCCAGA
>NW_022681376.1:0-4815 GCF_009764315.1 Trachypithecus francoisi | reverse complement strand
CCGACCAAGAAGTCGCAGGTGTTCTCGACTGCCGACGACAACCAGGGCGCCGTGACCATTCACGTGCTGCAAGGTGAGCGTAAGCAGGCCGCGCAGAACAAATCGCTGGGCAAGTTCGACCTGGCTGACATTCCGCCAGCTCCACGTGGCGTGCCTCAGATCGAAGTTACCTTCGATATCGATGCCAACGGCATCCTGCACGTCAGCGCCAAAGACAAGGCGACCGGCAAGTCGCAGTCGATCGTGATCAAGGCCAACTCCGGCCTGTCGGACGAAGAGATCGAGCGCATGGTGCGTGACGCCGGGCCAACGCCGAGGAAGACCGCAAGTTCGAAGAGCTGGCCGCTGCCGTAACCAGGGTGATGCGCTGGTTCACTCGACCCGCAAGATGGTCGCTGACGCGGGTGACAAGGTCACCGCTGAAGAGAAAACTGCCATCGAGGCTGCTGTTGTTGCCCTGGAAACCGCTGTCAAAGGCGATGACAAGCTGCAATCGATGCCAAGGTCGAAGAGCTGTCCAAGGTCCTCTGCCCCGGTTGCCCAGAAGATGTACGCCGAGCAGTCGGCCGAACAGCCTCAGGGGGCGCGCAGCAGGCCGAGCCGGAAGCCAAGCACGATGACGTGGTTGACGCCGAGTTCGAAGAAGTAAAAGGCGACGACAAGAAGTAATCGTTGCATGTTGTCGGCCAGCTCACCGCCGTTTGGCGGTGAGCTGGTAGGATGTCGCCGCGCGGGGGCTTGCTCCCGCGTTGGCGTATCTGGAATTCGAGAATTTTTACAGCATCTGTCAGCGGCCCTTGGTGGCGCGGGCAGGTGCTGACGGCGCGGCGCAGATGCCAGACGCCCAACAAGGTGCAAATGACCTATGTCCAAGCGTGATTACTATGAGGTTCTGGGTGTCGAGCGCGGCGCCAGTGAACTGACCTCAAAAAGGCTTACCGCCGGTTGGCGATGAAGTACCACCCGGACCGCAACCCGGGTGACAAAGAGTCGGAGACATGTTCAAGGAGGCCAACGAGGCCTACGAAGTGCTGTCCGATGCCAGCAAGCGCGCGGCGTTCGACCAGTACGGCCATGCGGGTGTCGACCCGAGCATGGGTGGTGGTGGTGCCGGCTTCGGTGGCGCCAACTTCTCCGACATCTTCGGTGATGTATTCAGCGACTTCTTTGGTGGCGGCGGCCGCGGCGGCGGACGTGGCGGTGCCCAGCGCGGCAGCGACCTGCGCTACACCCTGGAGCTGAACCTGGAAGAAGCGGTGCGTGGCACCACGGTCAGCATCCGCGTTCCTTCCCTGGTCAATTGCCAGCCTTGCGACGGTTCCGGTGCCAAGAAGGGTTCGACCCCGTCGACCTGCCCGACGTGCGGCGGCATCGGTCAGGTGCGCATGCAGCAAGGCTTCTCTCGGTGCAGCAAACCTGCCCGCGCTGCCATGGCCAGGGCAAGATCATTACCGACCCGTGCACCTCGTGCCACGGCGAAGGGCGTGTCGAAGAATACAAGACGTTGTCGGTCAAGGTGCCGGCAGGTGTCGATACCGGCGACCGCATCCGCCTCTCGGGCGAGGGCGAGGCTGGTACCCATGGTGGCCCGACTGGCGACCTGTACGTGTGATCAGTGTGCGTGAGCACGAGATCTTCCAGCGCGACGGCAAGCACCTGTATTGCGAAGTGCCCATCAGCTACACCGATGCCGCCTTGGGTGGTGAGCTGAAGTGCCGACCCTCGATGGTCGCGTGAAGCTGAAGATTCCGGAAGGCACCCAGACTGGCAAGCAGTTCCGCCTGCGTGGCAAGGGTGTGGCGCCGGTGCGCGGTGGTGGTGCGGGTGACCTGCTGTGCCGTGTGGCGGTGGAAACCCCGGTCAACCTCAGCCGCCGTCAGCGCGAGCTGCTCGAAGAGCTGCGTGACTCGCTGGAAGGCGACAGCTCCCACTCGCCAAGGCCAGTGGCTGGTTCGATGGCGTGAAGCGCTTCTTCGGCGATCTCTGACAAGGAAAAGGCTATGCGACGTATTGCAGTGATGGGCGCGGCAGGGCGGATGGCAAGACCCTGATCGAGGCTGTGCAGCAAACCCCGGTGCCGGCCTGACGGCAGCGATCGATCGCCCTGACAGCTCGCTGGTCGGGGCGGACGCCGTGAATTGGCGGCCCTCGGCCGGATCGGTGGTGCTGCTGTCCGATGACCTGGCCAAGGTTGCCGACGAGTTCGACGTGCTGATCGATTTCACGCACCCTTCGGTCACCCTCAAGAACCTGGCGTTCTGCCGCAAGCACGGCAAGGCGATGATCATCGTACTACGGGCTTCTCTGTTGAAGAGAAGCAACTGCTGGCCGAGGCAGGCAAGGACATTCCAATCGTGTTTGCCGCCAACTTCAGTGTCGGCGTCAACCTCAGCCTCAAGCTGCTGGATATGGCGGCGCGGGTGCTGGGTGATGATGTTGATATCGAGATCATCGAGGCGCCCCCGGCACAAGGTCGATGCGCCGTCGGGCACTGCGCTGCGCATGGTGAAGTGGTTGCCAATGCGCTGGGCCGGGACCTGCAGGAAGTGGCTGTGTATG
The DNA here is from genome assembly GCF_009764315.1 of Trachypithecus francoisi. Lineage (NCBI taxonomy): Eukaryota > Metazoa > Chordata > Mammalia > Primates > Cercopithecidae > Trachypithecus > Trachypithecus francoisi. Next base: position 2,256 of record NW_022681376.1, on the reverse strand, counting down.
GCCGCGAAGGGCAGACCGTGGCACGTGATCGCAAGACCATTGGTTCGCGACTGTGCGTGCCGGTGATGTGGTGGGTGATCACACTGTATTGTTCGCTGCCGAAGGCGAGCGTCTGGAATCACTCACAAGGCCTCCAGCCGCATGACCTTCGCCAAGGGCGCCGTGCGTGCGGCGCTGTGGCTGGATGGGCGCGAGCCTGGCCTGTACGACATGCAGGATGTGCTCGAGCTGCGCTAAGCCGTTCGAGTGGTGTTGGTTTCTTCGCGGGCTTGCCCGCTCCCACAGGTATTGCGCCGGTCTCGGGGCGTGTGGTGGTCCTGTGGGAGCGGGCGAGCCCGCGAAGAAGCCACCGCTGATGTCAGTCTGTCGCATTGATGTTTGTAGTTAGGGACACATATGCGGTAGACCGAAAACGCACTTTTCTGTAAGCTACAGCTTTAGTGTGTCCACTAAAAGCGCGCAGCGAATTGAATTCAGCACATGAAAGCGGGGTGACGTGTCCATACGTCACTCCGCTTTTTTTGCAACCTGCGATCGCCCTTTCATGCTTGATTGACGGAGGTATCTTTGACAAAGCCAGCCATACTCGCCCTTGCCGACGGCAGTATTTTCGCGGTGAAGCCATTGGTGCCGACGGTCAGACCGTTGGTGAGGTGGTATTCAACACCGCTATGACCGGCTACCAGGAAATCCTTACAGACCCTTCCTATGCGCAGCAAATCGTTACCCGGACCTATCCGCACATCGGTAACACCGGTACTACGCCGGAAGATGCCGATCGAATCGCGTCTGGTCCGCTGGCCTGGTCATCCGTGACCTGCCGCTGCTGGCCAGCAACTGGCGTAACACCCAGTCGCTGCCTGAATACCTCAAGGCCAACAACGTCGTTGCATCGCTGGTATCGACACCCGTCGCCTGACCCGTATCCTGCGTGAAAAGGGCGCCCAGAACGGTTGCATCCTCGCCGGTGACAACATCAGCGAAGAAGCCGCCATCGCCGCTGCCCGTGGTTTCCCGGCTGAAGGGCATGGACCTGGCCAAGGTCGTTTCCACCAAAGAGCGCTACGAGTGGCGCTCCAGCGTGTGGGAGCTGAAAACCGACAGCCACCCGACCATCGAAGCTGCCGACCTGCCTTACACGTGGTTGCCTTCGACTACGGTCAAGCTGAACATCCTGCGCATGCTGGTTGCCGTGGCTGCCGCGTGACCGTGGTGCCGGCCCAGACCCCGGCCAGCGAAGTGCTGGCCCTCAACCCGGACGGCGTGTTCCTGTCCAACGGCCCTGGTGACCCTGAGCCGTGCGACTACGCCATCCAGCGATCAAGGAATCTCGAACCGAGATTCCGGTATCGGCATCTGCCTCGGCCACCAGCTGCTGGCCCTGGCCTCCGGCGCCAAGACCGTGAAAATGGCACGGTCACCACGGTGCCAACCACCCGGTCCAGGGGACCTGGACAGCGGTGTGGTCATGATCACCAGCCAGAACCACGGTTTTGCTGTTGATGAAGTACCCTGCCGGGCAACGTTCGCGCCATCCACAAGTCGCTGTTCGACGGCACCCTGCAGGGTATCGAGCGCACCGACAAGAGCGCGTTCAGCTTCCAGGCCACCCTGAAGCGAGCCCTGGCCCGACGACGTCGCGCCACTGTTCGATCGTTTCACCGATGCCATGGCAACGCGCCGCTGAGCATCCTGCTCAAGCCCCGGGCCGGCTCGCGCCGCGCCCGGAAGCGCCTGACCCAGATTGTTCTAAGCGGCTTGCCGACTGACCCCGGATTTGAGTGACCACCATGCCAAAACGTACAGACATCAAAAGCATCCTGATCTCGGTGCCGGCCCGATCGTGATCGGCCAGGCCTGTGAATTCGACTACTCCGGCGCCCAGGCTGCAAGGCCCTGCGCGAGGAAGGTTTCCGCGTCATCCTGGTGAACCTCCAACCCAGCCACCATCATGACCGACCCGGCCATGGCCGACGCCACTACATCGAGCCGATCAAGTGGCAGTCGGTGGCCAAGATCATCAGAAAGAGCGCCCGGACGCCGTTTTCCGACCATGGGTGGCCAGACCGCCCTGAACTGCGCCCTGGACCTGGAGCGCCACGGCGTTCTGGAGAAGTTTGGCGTAGAGATGATCGGTGCCAACGCCGACCCATCGACAAGGCTGAAGACCGCTCGCGCTTCGACAAGGCCATGAAAGACATCGGCCTGGAATGCCCGCGCTCGGGTATCGCCCACAGCATGGAAGAGGCCAATGCG
>NW_022681375.1:0-4942 GCF_009764315.1 Trachypithecus francoisi | reverse complement strand
TATATCTGGAAAAAACTGTGTGACCGGAACACCAAATATCTATTTTTAGTAAGATTTTGAGTTTAATTGGATTTTTGAATATAAACCACCTGCGCCATGACCTACAGACTTTGCCTATTCTTTATAAGCATCACTACCTGCCTGATGGCACAATCCCCGGCACCACAGTTTGAAGCACAAATCCTGGATGATAAGTACAAATTGGCTATGGATTAGCGATTGGTGATGTGATGGTGATAAAAATCCGGATATTTACTGGCAGATAAAAAGCAGTTTGTGTGGTACCGCAATGGAGACTGGAAACGCTTGTGAGGGCAGACAACCTGACTGAACAGGATAATGTGTGTATTGCCGCTCAGGATATAGACGGAGATGGCAAAGTAGAAGTAGCGGTAGGTGCTCAGTGGAATCCTGGCGAAACCAGTGACACAGCAAAATCTGGCTCTGTGCATTACCTCATCCGTCCAGGTGACCCTACGCAACCCTGGCAGCCGGTAAAACTCCACCACGAACCTACTATTCACCGGATGCGCTGGTAAAACAGGTAAGAGTCATTCTCACTGATTGTATTGCCCCTGCATGGCAAGGCAATAAAGATGGACAAGGTGAAGGGGTAAAGTGTTGGCTTTTGATGTGCCCAAAAACCCGAAAGGACCCTGGAAATACCAGGTGATCGACCAGTCTATGCATATGACGCATAATTTACAGGTGTGGGATGCGAACGGAAATACGCCGGCTCAATTGCTGATCGGAGGAAGGAAGGCGTAAAAGACTCACCTTTGATAAAGGAAAATGGACTGCAAGTCTGGCTTCCCCCTGGGGCGGTACAAGGACAAAGTTTCGGAGAAGTACGGACCGGCTCGTTTAAAGGCCAGAAAAAAATTATCGCTGGTATCGAACCCATGCATGGCAATATGCTTACGGTATACCAGTACGACAATTCTTCTAACCGCCAGGTACTCAACGAACCATGAACCAGGGACATGCTCTCGGCTGTGCTGACTTTCTGGGCACAGGTTCTGACCAGATTGTAGCCGGATGGCGAATCCGGATAAAGAAAATAAAGTGGGAGTAAAATTATCTATTCCGCAGGATGATTCTGGTACTTCCTGGAAAGATATATGGATAGATGATAATACGATGGCCTGCGAAGATTACAGATAGCTGACCTGAATAAGATGGCAAACCAGATATTATTGCGCAGGCAGAGCGACCAACAATCTGAAAATCTACTGGAACCGGACTGGCTCGCCAGGTAAGTGAATGTCATACGCAACATTTGCCTTGTTAACCAAAGAAAGGCATTTTGATTTTTTTAAGGAATGATTCGTAAAGACTTTCCGGATTTATTCTGGCTCAAGAAACAATTGAACAGCAATTTGCTAACAGCAAGGCTGGCCCAATTGTATTATCAATGCCAAAGGTCAATCGAGCTACCGGCCGGATATCAAAGGGACACTGTCGCTTTTTATGAACATCAAGGGAGAAACCAGGTGTGGCGTAGATAACCAGATGGTGCAGGTAGGTACTTCGCATTTTTTTATCAGCAACCAGCATCAGCCGTACAACCCTGGAAGTAGAAAATACCACCAGCGAAACATTCAACATTCATTTCAGCGAAAAACTGTTGAGTGAAGTATATGCTGGTCTCATTACGCCTGCGGATACACTAATTGACAACCATTCCAGAATAGAAGGACAACATCCCCACTTTTTTACAGGCTATACCAGAAAGAAGAACGATTCTTAGCTCTACACAACGTTTATATCAGTATACGCAGCAGGAATACCGCAATCCGATATGCTGGATGAACTATTGACCGACCTGCTGGTATATTTGCTAAGCATGCACGGAGATGTGATGCGGGAAGTAAACAGAATTTCTGCCCTGAAAAAATCTACGCAGGTAGAAGTGTATAAACGCTTATGTTATTCACTAAATTACCTGCATTCATTCTACATAAAGAAATCTCTCTCGATGAACTCTCTGGAATTGCCTGTCTATCCAAGTTTCATTACCTGGCGCCTATTTAAGTCATGTTCAGTGCTTTCACCTCACCAGTATCTATCAAATTGCGGCTGGAAAAAGCACAAGAACTCCTGCGGCACACCCAGATTCCGGTTACCGATATCAGTGTGATGATCGGCTTTGAAAATAATACTCCTTCAGCCGCTTGTTTCAGCAACGATATAGCAATCTCCGCTCAGTTACCGGATGGCTACTGGCAGAAAGAAATTAGCAATTTTGGTAAACTGATTTTTTTAAGGACACTCTACCTTTGTAAAGTAAATCAGCTGCACTAATACACTGATTGTCAATCGTTCATTTCCAATTTTCTAATCTTACATGTGCTAATTTATTTCTTATGGAAACACTATTTTTTTTCACTGCCTCTGTCCTATTCATCCTGCTCAATTTTTGACTATTGCATAATGATTTATGCGTTACACACTGCTCTGCAACGCACTTCCTTAGAAACTGCTCAGAGAAGGAAAATCCTGTACCTTACGATCGCCGGTTTTATGGGATGGTTGCTCTGATAGGAATACTGGCACAAAGCGGCTTTCTGGCTGTATTTGACACCCTCCCACCCCGTTTGCTGATAATATTTTTACCTCCCTTTGTATTGATTGTTATCTTAACTCTTTCTTCCAAGTTTAATCAATTATTACAACAGATTCCACCAGCCTGGCTTTTGGCATTCAATCTTTCCGGATGCTGATGGAGATTATTTTGTGGATGTGTTTTCTGGATAATATTATTCCAATACAAATGACATTCGAAGGACGCAATTTCGATATTCTGGTTGGATTGACAGCTCCCATAATAGCATATTTCTGTTTTGTAAAAAAAAATGGTCACGGAAGGTAGCCATTGCCTGGAATTTTGCGGACTGATTATCTGGCCAATATTGTTGTAGTGGCTATATTATCTGCGCCTCTGCCTTTCCGGGTATTTATGAATGAGCCACCAATACGTTTATCGCGCATTTGCCTTTTGTATGGCTCCCGGCTTTTGTTGTACCAGTGGCTTACTGGATGCATATTCTCTCTTTAAAGCAGCTTCTTTTGCTCCCAATACCAATAAGCAAACCCTTACAACCACAAGCTATATATTAAATTAACGTGCGTTCGGAGATACAAACTGGAATATGCCCTTAAATAAGCTTAAAGTAGTATATGTTTTCCATTTGTGGACAGGGTGCAGCAACAGTGTGGCCGGTTTTAGCCTGTGTGAGGGCCGGAGGATTGTGCGACTATCAGCCATATCTGTGTAAAACAGGCTTTGTTGGTGCTGCCACAACTACGTTGGCTCTCTTCGCCTCTCGGCTCGAGAGTGTTTGTTACTTTTATTTTGGGCAAGCAAAATAAAAGTAAAGACGGCCTAAGAAAAAAATATTATAAAAGTTAACCATCACTCAAAAAAATTGACTTTCTAATCTCCGAACTCGCGTTAAACTAAACCTCATGCTGCTTTACAATGCAAGGATAAATAATGAGAAGGATTCAGTTGCTTTTTGTATACGCACACAGTATTCATAGCTAAACAATCTTTCTTCATGAAAACACATATATCATTCTTTACCGTCCTGATGATGTTAGGCTCATTCAGCCATATATCGGACAGACATTTGAAGTTCCAGCCAATTATGCTTTCAAAACAAAAGCTGATTACGCCAGATATGAACCTGAAGTAATTCAGGCGGTAAAATGCTGGAAAATGTTCCGCTTAACCAGGAAGACGATAAAAGAAAAACAGGCATATCTGTTTGTATTCACCTATGTGCAAGGAAGTTACGGTAAGCATCGGACTACACAAATATGTTACTGATATTTCCGGTAAGAACCCTGAATTGTTGATTGCTTTCCTGGGTGGCTGGACTAAATATAAACTTGAGAATCCGGATGTAAATGACCCTTTGGTACTCAATACAGAAGGCATGAAAACCATACTCAAAATATATAAATAGGCGGCGCTGTAAAAGACAAAAACCTGGAAAAGTTAGCTAAGCTCACGACCGACCAGGAATTACAGGATTGGGTGAAGGGAAAAATAAAATCATAAAAACAGCTACAATTATTTTCATGACAAGGCTGAGCGTTCCTCAGCCTTTTTATTTGCCCAGATAAAAAAGCTTGTTATTTTGTGCGCAAATTCATTCAAGTACTGCTTGATGGTGATATCTGTGTATAATCCGCTGCTCAGTAAGAAATGGTTCTATAATGGCTTTGAACTTTTTTCCTACAATTATGCTTCAGAAATTAACGAAAAGAATGCCCACATTCAGTTTGGGTAAAAGACAGATTGTATCCCAGAAATGAGGCAAAAGTCTCCGTATTCGATAGTTCGGTACAGGGTGGGGATGCCGTGTGGGAAGGGCTCCGGATTTATAGTGGAAAAGTGTTATGATGGAGCAGCACATCGACCGTTACTTTCTTCGGCACATACTTTACTATTTCAGAACGTTCCTTCCAGAGAAATGTCAAAAATGCCATTTTTGCTACGCTTGAAGCTAACCAGATGCGGGATGAAACTCATATCCGGCTAACGCTCACCAGGGGAGAAAAATCACTTCTGGCATGGACCCCAGGCTGACACCAGTCTGGCTGTACCTTAATTGTACTGGCAGAATGGAACCACCTGTGTACGATAACCAGGAAGGAGTCAGGCTGGTGACCAGTTCAATCCGGCGTAATAATCCACAGTTCCTAGACTCTAAAATCCACCACAATAACCTGCTCATAACATACTGGCAAAGATTGAGGCCAATGTTAGCCGGAGCCGATGATGCCCTGATGCTGGATATGAATGGATTTGTAGCCGAAACTAATGCCACCAATCTTTTTATGGTGAAAAAAGGGAAACTCTATACCCTTTGCTGATGCCTGCCTGCCAGGTATCACCCGTGGACTGGTACTGGTACTAGATGGCTGAAGAACT
>NW_022681374.1:0-5016 GCF_009764315.1 Trachypithecus francoisi | reverse complement strand
TGCGGAATGGAATGGAATATGGAACGGAATGGAATGGAATTGGAATATATAATGGAATGGAATGGAATATGGAATGGGATGGACTGGAATATGGTAAGGAATGGAATGTGAAATAGAATGGAATGAATGCAATGGAATGGAATATGGAATGGAATGGAATGGAGTGGAATGGAATATGAAATGGAATGGAATGCAATATGGAAAGGAATGGCATATTAAATGTAATATAGAATGACATAAATGGAAAAGAACACGGAATTAAATGGAATGGGATATGGAATATAATGGATTGTAATGGAATATGGAGTGGAATGAATGGAATGGAAAAAAATGGAATGGCATGCGGAATGGAATGGAATATGGAACGCAATGGAATAGAACGGAATAAAATGGAATTCAGTGTAACGGAATGGAAGGGAATGTAATATAGAATAGAATGGAATATGGAATGAAAGGAATATGAAATGGAATGAAAGGAAGCTGCAATGGAATATGCAATGGAATGGAATGGAATGTGGAATGGTATGGAATATGGAATTGAATGGTAAGGAAAGGAATATGGAATGGAATGAAATATGCAATGAAATGGAACATGGAATGGAATGGAACATGGAAAGACATGGAATGAAACGAAATGGAATGGAATAGAATCCAATGGAATGGAATATGGAATGCAATATAGAATGTAATGGAATATGGAATGGAATGGAACTGAACATAGTGGTACGAACGGAATGGAATGGAATATGAAATGGAATGAAAGGAAACGGAAATGGAATAGAATGCAATGGAATATGGAAGGAAATGGAATATGGAATGGAAAGAATGGAATGAAATGGAATATAGAATGGATGCAATATAGAATGGAATAGAATGGAAAGGAATGGAATGGAATGCAGTGGAATATGGATTGGAATGGAATATTGAATGGAATAGAATGGAATGAAATATGGAATGGAATGAAATATGGAATGGAATGGTATGGAATGGAATATGGAAGTGAATGGAATATAGAATGGAATGGAACGGAATGGAACGGAGCGTAATGGAATGAAACGGAATATGAAATACAATGGAAGGAAATGGAATGAAATGGCATGAAATAGAATATGGAATGGAATGGAAGACAGAATGGAATGTAATGGGATGGAATTGAATATGGAATGGAGGTCGGGCGCGGTGGCTCAGCCTGTAATCCCCAGCCCTTTGGGAAGCCGAGACGGGTGGATCACGAGGTCAGGAGATCGAGACCATCCTGGCTACACGGTGAAACCCCGTCTCTAAAAAAAAATAAAAAAAAAAAAAAAAAAAAAAAAAAAAAAAAAAACTAGCCGGGCGAGGTGGTGTAGTCCCAGCTACTCGGCGGCTAAGGCAGGAGAATGGCGTGAAACCCGGAAGGCGGAGCTTGCATGAGCTGAGATCTGGCCACTGCACTCCAGCCTGGGTGACAGAGCAAACTCCGTCTCAAAAAAAAAAAAAGAATATGGAATGGAAAGGAATGTGAAATGGAATATAAAGGAATTGAATGGAATAGAATGCAATAGAAAAGAAATGGAATATCGAATGGAATGGAATGGAATGGAATGGAATTTTTAATGGAATGGAATGAAAAATGAAATGGAATGAATGGAATATGGAATGGAATGGAATCGAATGTAATGGAAAGGAAAGACATGGAATATGAAATGGAATGGAATGGAATGGAATATGGAATGAAATGGAATAAGAAATGGAAAGGAATGGAATGGAAGTTGGAATGCAATGGACTATTGAATGGAATGGAATATGGAATGGAATGGAATATGGAATGGAATGGAATGAAATGGAATGTGGAATGGAATAGAAGGGTAAGGAATGAAAAGAAATGGAATAAGGAATGGTATGCAATCGAATGGTATATGGAATGGATGGCTGGATGAAATTGAATGGAATGGAATATGGAATAAATGGAATCTGGAATGGAATGAAATGGAATATAGAATTGAATGGAAAATGGAATGGAATGGAATATAGAATGGAATGTAATGAAATATGGAATGGAATGGAATATGGAATGAAATGGAATTGAACGGAATGGTTGGAATGTAATATGGAAAGAATGGAATGGAATGAGGAATGGAATGGAATGTGGAATGAAATGGAATAAATGGAATATAATATGGAATGGAATGGAATACGGAGTGGAAAAAAAGGAACGAAATTGAAAGGAATGGAATATGGAACGGAATGGAACATGGAATGGAATGGCATATGGAATGGAGAGGAATGGAATGGAATGGAATATGGAATGGAAACAGAATATGGAATGAATGCATTACGGAATGGAATAGAATATGAAGTGGAATGGAATATGGAAGGGAATGGAATGGAATATAAATTCGAAAGGAATATGGCATGGAATGGAATTTGGAATGGAAAGGAACGGAATATGGAATGAAACGGAATGGAGAGCAATGGAATATGGAACGCAATGTAATAAGGATTGCAATGGAATTGAATGGAATATGGAATGGAATGGAATGGAATGGAAAATGGAATGTAAGGGAATGGAGTGGAATGGAATGGAATGGAATGGAATATGAAATGGAATGGAATGGAATATGGAATGGAATGGAATATGAATGGAATGCCATATGGAATGTAAGGGAATATGCAATGGCGTGGAATATGGAATGGAATGAAATATAGAATGGAATGGAATGGAATGGAAAAGTGGAAAGGAAGGCAATATGGAATAGAATGCATATAGAAAGGAATGAAATAAGAATGGAATGGAATGTTGGATATAAAGGAATAGAATGGAATACGGAATATAATGGCATATGGATGCAATGGAATATTGAGTGGAGGAATATGGAACGGAACGGACGGAATAGAATGGAATGGAATGGAATAAGGAAAGGGAAGGAATGGAATAGGAAAAGAATGCAATATGCAATGGAATGGAATATAGAATGGACAGGAAAGGATGTAATGGAATATGGAAAAGAATGGAATATGGAATGGAATGTACTACAGAATGGAAAGGAATGAAAATGGAATGGAATGGAATATGGAATGGAAGGGAATATGGAATGGATGAATACAGAATGAAGGAATGGAATATGAAATGGAATGGAATATGAAAAGGAATGTAATGGAATATGGTTTAGAATGGAATATGGAATGGAATGGAATACAAAACGACTGGAATGGAAAGAGTAAATGCAATATGGAATGGAATTGAGTAAGGAATGCAATGTAATGGAATGTAATGGAATGGAATATGGAATGGAAGGGAATATGAAAAGGAATGAAATATCAATGAATGGAATGGAATGGAATGTGGAATGAAATGGAATGGAATGGATGCAATGGAACGGAATGGAATGGAATATGGAAAGCAATGGAATGGAATATGGAATGGAATGGAATATGGAATGGAATGGAATACAGAGTGGAAAGGAATGGAATGGAATGGAACATGGAATGGAATGGAATGGAATGGAATAGAATGGAATTGAATGGAATACCAAATGGAATGGAAAATGAAAAGGAATGGAATATGGAGTGGAATGGATTATGGAATGGATTGGAATGCAAACGGCTCAATTGAATATGGAATGGAATTGAGTAAGGAATGGAATGGAAAGAAATGGAATGGAATGGAATGGAATGGAGTGAAATATGCAATGGAATGCAATAGAATGGAATGGAATCGAATACAGAATAGAATGGATTATGAAATGGAAGGAATATGGAATGGAATAGGATGGAATGATATGGAATGCAATGGAATGGAATGAATAGAAGCGAACAGAATGGAATAAGGAATCAATGAATGGAATGAAATATGGAATGGAATGGAATGGAAAGGAATGGAATAGAATGGAATATGGAATGGAATGGAGTGGAATATAAATTTGAATGGAAAGAAAGGAACAGAACGGAATGGAATGGAATGGAATAGGGAATTTAATGGAATGGAATGGAATATGGAATGGAATGGAATATGAAATGGAATGGAATATGGAATGGAATGGAATATGGAATCTAAAACAAAATGCAACAGAATGGAATGCAAAGGAATGAAGTGGAAAGGAATGGAATATAAAATGGAATGGAATGGAATCAAATGGAATGGAATGGAACGGAATATGGAAAGGAATGGAATGGAATATGGAATGCAACGGAGTATCGAATAGAATGGAATGGAACATGGATTGAAATGTAATGGAGTATGGAATGGAATGGAATGGAATATCGAATGGGATGGAATGGAATGGAACGGAATATGGAAAGTAATCGACACGAATATGGAATGGAATGGTATATGGAATGGAATGGAATGGAATACTGAAAGAAACAGAATTGAATATGGAATGGAATGGAATATGAAATGGAATGGAATGGAGTGGAATATGAAATGAAATGGAATATGGAAAGGAATGGAATATGGAATAGAAAGAAATATGGAATGCAATGGAGTGGAACAGAATGGAATGGAAAGGAATGGAATATAAAATGTAATGAAGTGGAATGGAATGCAATGGAATATGGAAAGGAATGGAACGAATTATGGAAAGGAATGGAATATGGAATGGAATGGAATGGAATGGAATGGAATAGAATGGAATGGAATGGAATGGAAAGGAATTAAATGGAATGGAATATGGAATGGAATAGAATGCAATGGAATGGAATATGGAATGGAGTAAATTTAATGGAATGGAATGGAGTACTGAATGGAATGGAATGGAATGGAATATGTAATGGAATGGAATGGAATATAGGATGCAATGGAACTGAATGGAATATAATATGGAATGGAATGGAATATGGAGCGGAATGAAAAGTAACGAAATGAAATGGGATATGGAATGAAAAGAGATAAGGAATGGAATGGAATAAGGACTGGAATGGAATGGAATATGGAATGGAATGGAATGGAATGAAATGGGATATGTAATGGAATGGAATAAGGAATGGAATTGAATGGGATATGGAATGGAATGGAAGATGGAATGGAATGAAATA
>NW_022681373.1:0-5170 GCF_009764315.1 Trachypithecus francoisi | reverse complement strand
ACTGCCTTTTCCACCATAGGCCACAGTGAACTCCCAAAGATCACTTTCCAAAATCCACGAAAAGAGTGTTAGCAAACTGCTACCAGAAGGGAAACGTGAAGCTTTCTATGATGAATTCACACATGAGAAGGAGTCTCTCAGAAAGCTTCTTTCTAGCTCTTGTCTGAGAATATATCCTCTTTCGCCATAGGCCTCAAAGCGCTCCGAAATATCACTTTGCAGATTCCACGAAAACACTGTCAGCAAACTGCCCCATGAAGACTAAGCTGGAGCTCTGTGAGATGAATTCACATAGCACAAAGAAGTTTCTCACAAAGCTTCTTTCACGTTTTTCATTGAGGATCTTGCCTTTATCAGCGTAGGCCTCAATGCCACACAAACTAGCCTTTCTCAGTTTCCTCAAAGACAGTGTTAATCGACTGCTCCTTGAAATGTCACTGTAACTCTGGGAGATGAATTCACACATCTCAGAGAAGTTTCTAAGAAAGCTTCTTTCTAGTTTTTATCTCATGATATTTCCTTTGACACCGCAAGCTTCACTGCGCTGAGATGTATCCCGTTGCAGAGAACAAGAAAACTGTGTTAGCAACCTGATGACTGAAGGGAATAGTGTAACTCTGTGAGTTGCATTCACACATGGCAATGCAGTGTCTCACAACCCTTCCTTCCAGTTTTTGTCTGAGGAGATTTCCTTTTTCACCCTAGGCCACAGTGAGCCCCCAAATATCACTTTCCAGAATCCACGAAAAGAGTGTTAGCAAACTGCTCCCAGAAGGGAAATGTGAAGCTCTCTATGATGAAGTCACACATCAGAAAGGAATTTCTCACAAAGCTTCTTTCTAGCTCTTATCTCAGGAGAATTCCTTTTTCACCATAGGCCTCAATGCGCTCCCAAATATCACTTTGCAGATTCCACGAAAACACTGTCAGCAAACTGCTTCATGAAGACTAAGTTGTAACTCTGTGAGATGAATTCACTTCTCACAGAGAAGTTTCTCAGAAAGCTACTTTCTAGTTTTTCTCTGAGGATATCTCCTTTGTGACCGTAAGCTTCGTTGCACTGTGAAATATCCCAATGCAGATTTCCAGAAAACAGGGTTAGCGAACAGATCCATGAAGAGGAAAGGGTCACTCTGTGAGTTGCATTCACGTGTCACAATGCAGTTTCTCAGAGGGCTTCTTTCCTGTTTTGCTCTGAGGATATTTCCTTTGTCACCATAGCCCTCTCTGGGCTCCCAAATATCACTTTGCAAACTCCAGCAGAAGTGTCTTAGCGAACGGCTTCATGAGGAGAAAGGTGTAAGTGTGTGAGATGAATTCACAGGTCACAGAGAAGTTTCTCAGAAAGCTTTTCTCATTGTATCGGCGGAGATTTCCTTTGGCCCTAGAGTTCAAAGGATCCGAAATATCAGTTCTCCGATTCCACAAAAACGGGGCCAGCCAAGAGCTCCACGAAATACTGCTGGAACTCAGTGAGTTGAATTCCCACAGCACAAAGCCGATTCTCAGAAAGCGGCTTGCTGTTGGAACCGAGTTTATTTGTGGTCTCGGAGCGCCACCGTGTGTCCTTTTGCAGATTCTGCGAAAACACTCTTAGCAAGCTTCTCAATGAAAACCATGAGGAAACTCTGTGAGCTGAATTCACCCACAACCAAGAAGTTTCTGAGAAGGCTTCTCTGCAGATTTGTCTGAGGCTATTTCATGATTCAGCATGGGATTCCACGATATCCAGGAGGTCACTTCTGAGATTCCAGAAAATCGGTGCTAGCAAACTCCTCCATGAAAGACTGGTGTCACACTGTGGAATCGATTCAGGCATCACAAAGCAGTTTCTCAGAAAGCTTCATTCGGGGTTTTCTCGGAAGATATTTCCTTTGTCCTTAGACCCTTCCAAACTATAGGATATATCAGTTCTCAGAATCCTCAAGGACCGTGCTTGCAAACGGTTGCAGGACATAGTAGTGTAACTCTGTGAGAGGAAGTGACAGATCAGAAAGCCATCTCTCAGAAAGCTTCTTTCACGTTTTCATCTGAGGAGATTTCCTTTCTCACCACAGGCTGCATAGCCCTAAGATGTATGCCATGCTAGATTTCATGAAAACAGTGTTAGCAAACTGATCACTGAAAAGAAAAGTGGAACTCTGTGAGTTGCATTCACACATGGCAATGCAGTTTCTCAGAACGCTTCCTTCCGTTTTTGTCTGAGGATACTGCCTTTTCCACCATAGGCCACAGTGAACTCCCAAAGATCACTTTCCAAAATCCACGAAAAGAGTGTTAGCAAACTGCTACCAGAAGGGAAACGTGAAGCTCTCTATGATGAATTCACACATGAGAAGGAATCTCTCAGAAAGCTTCTTTCTAGCTCTTATCTGAGGATATATCCTCTTTCGCCATAGGCCTCAATGCGCTCCGAAATATCCCTTTGCAGATTCCACGAAAACACTGTCAGCAAACTGCCCCATGAAGACTAAGCTGGAGCTCTGTGAGATGAATTCACATAGCACAAAGAAGTTTCTCACAAAGCTTCTTTACGTTTTTCATTGAGGATCTTTCCTTTATCAGCGTAGACCTCAATGCCACACAAACTAGCCTTTCTCAGTTTCCTCAAAGACAGTGTTAATCGACTGCTCCTTGAAATGTCACTGTAACTCTGGGAGATGAATTCACACATCTCAGAGAAGTTTCTAAGAAAGCTTCTTTCTAGTTTTTATCTCATGATATTTCCTTTGACACCGTAAGCTTCACTGCCCTGAGATGTATTCCGGTGCAGAGAACAAGAAAACTGTGTTAGCAATCTGATGACTGAAGGGAATAGTGTAACTCTGTGAGTTGCATTCACACATGGCAATGCAGTGTCTCACAACCCTTCCTTCCAGTTTTTGTCTGAGGAGATTTCCTTTTTCACCCTAGGCCACAGTGAGCCCCCAAATATCACTTTCCAGAATCCACGAAAACAGTGTTAACAAACTGCTCCCAGAAGGGAAACGTGAAGCTCTCTATGATGAAGTCACACATCAGAAAGGAATTTCTCACAAAGCTTCTTTCTAGCTCTTATCTCAGGAGAATTCCTTTTTCACCATAGGCCTCAATGCGCTCCCAAATATCACTTTGCAGATTCCACGAAAACACTGTCAGCAAACTGCTTCATGAAGACTAAGTTGTAACTCTGTGAGATGAATTCACTTCTCACAGAGAAGTTTCTCAGAAAGCTACTTTCTAGTTTTTCTCTGAGGATATCTCCTTTGTGACCGTAAGCTTCGTTGCACTGTGAAATATCCCAATGCAGATTTCCAGAAAACAGGGTTAGCGAACGGAACCATGAAGAGGAGAGGGACACTCTGTGAGTTGCATTCACGTGTCACAATGCAGTTTCTCAGAGGGCTTCTTTCCTGGTTTGCTCTGAGGTTATTTCCTTTGTCACCATAGCCCTCTCCGGGCTCCCAAATATCACTTTGCAAACTCCAGCAGAAGTGTCTTAGCGAACGGCTTCATGAGGAGAAAGGTGTAAGTGTGTGAGATGAATTCACAGGTCACAGAGAAGTTTCTCAGAAAGCTTCTTTCTCATTTGTATCGGCGGAGATTTCCTTTGGCCCTAGAGTCTTCCAAGGGATCCGAAATATCAGTTCTCCGATTCCACAAAAACGGGGCCAGCCAAGAGCTCCACGAAATACTGCTGGAACTCAGTGAGTTGAATTCCCACAGCACAAAGCCGATTCTCAGAAAGCGGCTTGCTGTTGGAACCGAGGTTATTTGTGGTCTCGGAGCGCCACCGTGTGTCCTTTTGCAGATTCTGCGAAAACACTCTTAGCAAGCTTCTCAATGAAAACCATGAGGAAACTCTGTGAGCTGAATTCACCCACAACCAAGAAGTTTCTGAGAAGGCTTCTCTGCAGATTTGTCTGAGGCTATTTCATGATTCAGCATGGGATTCCACGATATCCAGGAGGTCACTTCTGAGATTCCAGAAAATCGGTGCTAGCAAACTCCTCCATGAAAGACTGGTGTCACACTGTGGAATCGATTCAGGCATCACAAAGCAGTTTCTCAGAAAGCTTCATTCGGGGTTTTCTCGGAAGATATTTCCTTTGTCCTTAGACCCTTCCAAACTATAGGATATATCAGTTCTCAGAATCCTCAAGGACCGTGCTTGCAAACGGTTGCAGGACATAGTAGTGTAACTCTGTGAGATGAAGTGACAGATAAGCAAGCCATCTCACAGAAAGCTTCTTTCACTTTTTCATCTGAGGAGATTTCCTTTCTCACCACAGGCTGCATAGCCCTAAGATGGATGCCATGCTAGATTTCAAGAAAACAGTGTTAGCAAACTGATCACTGAAAAGAAAAGTGGAACTCTGTGAGTTGCATTCACACATGGCAATGCAGTTTCTCAGAACGCTTCCTTCCCGTTTTGTCTGAGGATACTGCCTTTTCCACCATAGGCCACAGTGAACTCCCAAAGATCACTTTCCAAAATCCACGAAAGAGGTGTTAGCAAACTGCTACCAGAAGGGAAACGTGAAGCTCTCTATGATGAATTCACACATGAGAAGGAGTCTCTCTGAAAGCTTCTTTCTAGCTCTTAACTGAGGATATATCCTCTTTCCCCGTAGGCCTCAATGCGCTCCGAAATATCACTTTGCAGATTCCACGAAAACACTGTCAGCAAACTGCCCCATGAAGACTAAGCTGGAGCTCTGTGAGATGAATTCACATAGCACAAAGAAGTTTCTCGAAGATGCCGAATAGGAACAGCTCCAGTCTCCACCTCCCAGCGCGAGTAACCAGAGGACCGGTGTGATTTCTGCATTTCAACTGAGTACTGGGGTCATCTCTCTAGGGAGTGCCGGACAATCGGTGCTGGTCAGCTGCTGCAGCCTGACCAGCGTGAGCTGAAGCAGGGCGAGGCATCGCCTCACCTGGAAGCGCAAGGGGGAAGGAAAATCCGTTTTCCTAGCCAGGGGAACTGAGACACATAACACCTGGAAAAATCGCGTAACCCCACCCCAATACTGCGCTTTAAGGAAAACGGCACACCAGGAGAATATATCCCACACCTGGCCGGGAGGGTCCCACGCCCACGGAGCCTCCCTCACTGCTACACAGCCCTCTGCGGCGATCTATCCGCAAGGCAGCCTCGAGGCTGGGGGAGGGGCGCCCGCCATTGCTG
>NW_022681372.1:0-5266 GCF_009764315.1 Trachypithecus francoisi | reverse complement strand
TGACAAGCAAGAAAAATAGCCATAGTGGTTTAGACACTTTACTTATTTACATTTTTTTTTTTTTTTTTGAGACATGGTCTTACTCTCATCGCCCAGGCTGGAGTGCAGTGGCATGATCATGACTCACTGCAGCCTTGACCTCCCTGGCTGAGGTGATCCTTCTACCTCACCTACTTTACTTGAGTAGCCAGGAGTATAGGCACCCGCCACCACACCCGGTTAATTTTTTGTATTTTTAGCAGAGATGGGGTTTCACAATGTTGCCCAGGCTGGTCTCAAATTCCTGACCTCAAGTGATCCACCCGCCTCGGCCTCCCAAATGTTGAGATTATAGGCGTGAACCACTGTGCCCAGCCTGTTTTAGACACTTTAGGAATCACATAGCCATACGATTGAGGAAAGTCAATAATTTGGTTCAGATGGAAAGAGAGAACATAAAGATGGTGACCAATCTAAAGCATATAAAAAGAAGTTAGCAGGCCGGGCACGGTGGCTTATGCCTGTAATCCCAGCACTTTGGGAGGCTGAGGTGGGCAGATCACCTGAGGTCACGAGTTCGAGACTAGCCTGCTCAACATGGCGAAACCCGTCTCTACTAAAAATACAAAAAATTAGCCGGGCATGGTGGTGGGCACCTGTAATCCAGGTACTCAGGAGGCTGAGGCGGAGAATCGCTTGAACCCTGGAGGGGGAGAGTTGCAGTGAGCCGAGATCGCACCACCGCACTCCAGCCTGGGCGACAAGAGCGAAACTCTGTCTAAAAAAAAAAAAAAAAAAGGAAGAAGAAGAAGAAAAAGAAAAAATAAAAGAAGTTAGCATGGTCAGATACATAGCTAGAAATCAGTAATCAGTAAATATTTTCCATAACAGAGGAAGGTTTTTGTCTCCAGATCCCCAAAACGACCCTCACTAGTAAAACACAGCTGTAAATAACAAGTCTGAGTGAGGTAAGGTCACATCGAGCTTTTGAAAGCTCAGCAATTTGGTGACAGAGAACAGTTCAGACCCTTAGACATGAGCACAGCCCTTATTTCCCACCCACGGCTCAACTAAACCAGCCTAGCCTGGGCCAGAGGCTTTTCAGAGCTTAGAGCTGTGAGATTGGAATGCAAATCAGTGGACCAGACATCTCTCTGTGTCTTAGACCAGCCCTAGAGGTAATCCTGAAAGGATGTGCTGGGAGAGTACTGATGATATCAAGGTGTTGTGCAAGAATGAAGACTGAGGTCACAAAATGCATTGCGGCCAGGGAGGGTGCCCAAGATTAGAGTCTCGCACCATGATTTTAGTAGATTGGTTGCACTAATGTACCCAATTATTCACTCCTGTATCTGTACCCTTTGACACGTAACTTTGAAACTCCTTTGATCGAAGAGACAGAGTATATTTCTGTGCCCCTTGATTCTGAGGTTAGCCATGTGACTTCCTTTGAACAATGGGATGTTAGCAGATGTGATGCATGCAGAGGTGTTTTTTTGTTTTGTTTTGTCAGAGACTTGCTCTGTTACTCAGACTGGAGTGCTGTGGTGTGATCTCGGCTCATTACAACCTCCGCCTCCTGTGTTCAAGCGGTTCTCCTGCCTCAGCCTCTCCAGCAGCTGGGATTACAGGTGCGTGCCACCACACCCAGCTAATTTTTGTATTTTTAGTAGGGTTTTGCCATGTTGGCCAGGCTGGTCTCGAACTCCTGACCTCAGGTGATCAGCCTGCCTCAGCCTCCCAAAGTGTGGGGATTACAGGCATGAGCCACTGTGCTCCGCCATGCAGAGGTTTTAAAAAGCACTTACACGTATACACTTCTGCTCTTCCTCTTCTGCCCTCACCATGAGAACATGCTCGGACTAGCCTGCCAGAGGATGAAATACATGTGGTGAATATATGAAAAATATGTGGAGCAATCAAGTCTCCCCAGTAGCAGCCAACGCCATCTGAGATAAGTTGACAGCTAGCCAATCCCAAGACAATAGAGTGATCCTAGTGGAGACCAGAGATATTCCCTGATCTGAGTTTAGTCTAAATTGTTGAGCCACGTATTTGTGAGCTAACTACATGCTTATGGTTATAAGCCACTGAATTTTGATGTAATTTGATATGCAGCAATATTGCAGAAATAGATAATAGTCAAGACTGCGTACATTCTGAGGATGTGCACAGAGATGAAGAATAGGTAAGCAAAAGCAGTGTCAGAGTGTCAGAGTAATATTCATGGGGTATGCAGGGTAAAGCATGCTTCCCTAGAGTGAAGCAAATGGTTCTGCCCTCTGCCCACACTCCATCTCCATTGTTATCCTTTCAACCCTGTTTTCAATAGTTATCCATCATACATATTCTATATGCGTTTTCTTATATTTATATCTAAGTATTTCATTTTTGGAGATAATATAAATGATATCATTTAACTTCTATTTGTAGTTATTTGTTACTAATGTATAAAAAATAGAATGATCTCTGTATGTTGGTCTTGTATTCAGTGATCTTGTTAAACTCACTTATTAGTTTCATGTCATTTTGTGGATTCTTTGGGATTTTCTATGTAGATAAGCATCATGTTTTCTACATATAGGAAAAATTCTCTTCTTTACTTTCTAATCTGTATCCTTTTTTGTGTGCCTATATAGTGGCTAGGACTTCCAGTACCGCCCCTCTTTGTAGACAACACGCCAAATAGTATATAATGATCACATGGCATTTATTCTAGGAATGCAAGACTGGTTCAATACTCAAAAATCGATCAATGAGGCTGGGTGTGTGGCTGATTCATGTAATCCCAGCACTTTGGGAGGCCGAGGCAGATGGATCACCTGAGATCAGGAGTTCAAAACCAGCCTGGCCAATATGATGAAACCCCCATCTCTATAAAAATGCAAAAATTAGCCAGGCATGATGGCAGGTGCTTGTAATCTCAGCTACTCGGGAGGCAGAGGCAGGAAAATCACTTGAACCCAGGGGGCAGAGGTTGCAGTGAGCCAAGATCGTACCATTGCACTCCAGCCTGGGTGACAGAGACTCTTTCTCAAAAACAAAACAAAACAAACAAAAAAAATCAATCAACGAATTCCACTATATTAAAAAGGAATAAAAACCACTTGACCACATCAATGGATGGAGAAAAAGTATTGACAAATTCAACATCCATCATTAAAAACAAACAAAAAACTATCAGCAGGTCAGGCGCAGTGGCTTACGCCTGTAATCCCGGCAATTTGGGAGGCTGAGGAGGGCAAATCATTTGGTCAGGAATTCAAGACCAGCTTGGCCAACATGGTGAAACCCCGTCTCTACTAAAAATACAAAAAATTAGCCAGGCGTGCTGGCATGCACCTGTAATCCCAGCTACTCGGGAGGCTGAAGCAGGAGAATCGCTTGAACCTGGGAGGTGGAGGTTACAGTGAGCTGCGATCACGCCACTGCACTCCAGGCTGGGTGACAGAGTGAGACCCCATCTCACAGGGCAGCCGGGGGTGGGGCAGGGGGAAACAAACAAACAAATTCTCAGCAAACTAGGAAGATAAGGGAATTTGCACAATCCGTATAAAAGGCATTCACAAACAAGCAAAAACCCTATAGATAACATCATACCTAATGGTGAAAGTCTGAATGCTTTCCCCTAAGATCTGGAATAGGCAAGAATGCCCACTTTCCCCACTCAGAATTGATATTCTTAGGCCAGGCGTGGTGGTAGGTGGATCACTTGAGGCCCGGAGTTCGAGACCAGCCTGGCCAACATGGTGAAACCCTGTCTCTACTAAAAATACAAAAATTAGCCAGGCATGGTGTTGCATGCCTGTAGTCCCAGCTGCTCGGGGGGCTGAAGCACAAGAATCGCTTGAACTCGGGAGGCAGAGGTTGCAGTGAACCAAGATTGTGCCACTGCACTCCAGCCTGGGAGACAGTGAGACTCTGTCTCAAAAAAAAAAAAAAAAAAAAAGAAAGAAAGAAAAAGAAAAAGAAAAAGAAAAAAAGAAGAGAAAACTCACCACTGTTCAGTGATACTTTGAATTCTGATCTTTCTCTAATGTGCCTTCTCTCATTACTTTAGATAACTGCTCCATGCATTCTGTCCAGATTTTATAGCTGCATTCAATGGGAGAGGTGAGATAAAGTATGCTTATTCCTCATCTTACTGCCAACTGAAACCCAGTGTTATTCAATCAAATTGAAGCAACACATACATGCTAATGCAACAGTTCTGCTCCTCAGCATTTTTCCAGCAGAAAAACAAGTGTATGTGTATTATGATCCATGTACCAAAATGTTCATAGTAGCACTAAGTAGCACTAATGCTCATTGACAGTAAAATGTATAAAAAGTGTGGTATAGTCACACAATGGAATATTATATAGCAATACAAATGAATGAACTATTTCTATACATAACATGAATAAATATCACATATCATTGATTATTTGAAAAGCAAGCCACAGAATAATATTAATAATCATGAAATGATTCCATTTATACAAAGTTTAGCCAGGCTCATGCCTGTAATCTCAGCACTTAGGGAGGCTGAGGCAGGCAAATCACTTGAGCCCAGAAGTTTCAAAACTGCAGTGAACTATGATCAGGCCACTGCACTCCAGCCTGGACAATAGGGTAAGACCTTGTCTCCAAATAAATAAATATACAAAGTTTTTTTTTTTTTAAAAAAAAACCACATGTATTTAGATATGTATTATTAGACGGAATCCATGAAGAAAAGCAAGAGAAATGATCAATTTAAAATGAGGGTGGTGATTACCTCTGAGGGGATGGAAGAGAAGAAAGTAGGAATACACAACAGGGGTGGCTTCTGAAGGGTGGACTGTAATGTCCTGTTTCCTGACCTGAGCAGTGGTTACACAGACATTAACTTAAAAAAAATTTTAATAGACTTTATTTTTTAGAGCAGTTTTAGGTTCACAGCAAAAATTTTAAATCTATATATATGATAGAGATGAGGTCTCACCATGTTGCTCAGGCTGGTCTCAAACTCCTGACGTCAAGGGATCCTCCCACCTCGGTGTCCCAAAGTGCTGGGATCACAGGCGTGAGCCACCATGCCTGGCCTCACAGCAAAATTCAGTGGAAATACAGAGTTCCCATATACTCCCTGCTCCCACCCGACTCCAACAGCTCCCGCTATCAGCCTCCCCCACCAGAGTGGTACATTTGTTTCAACTGATGAACCTCCATGATACATCATTACCACCCAAAGTCCACAGTGTACATTAGAGTTTCACTATGGTGCACATTGAATGGGTTTGGAAAAATGTAAAACAATATGTAT
>NW_022681371.1:0-5347 GCF_009764315.1 Trachypithecus francoisi | reverse complement strand
ATGACTTTGACGATATGAGAGAAGAAGGCTTCAGTCCATCAAACTTCTCAGAGCTAAAGGAGGAGTTACGTACCCAGCGCAAAGAAAATAAAAATCTTGAAAAAAGAGTGGAAGAATTGACAGCTAGACTAATTAATGCAGAGAAGGTCATAAATGAAATGACAGAGATGAAAACCATGACACGAGAAATACATCACAAATGCACAAGCTTCAGTAACCGACTCGATCAACTGGAAGAAAGAGTATCAGCGATTGAGGATCAAATGAATGAAATGAAGCGAGAAGAGAAACCAAAAGAAAAAAGAAGAAAAAGAAATGAACAAAGCCTGCAAGAAGTATGGGATTATGTAAAAAGACCAAATCTACGTCTGATTGGGGTGCCTGAAAGTGAGGGGGAAAATGGAACCAAGTTGGAAAATACACTTCAGGATATCATCCAGGAGAACTTCCTCAACCTAGCAGGGCAGGCCAACATTCAAATTAAGGAAATACAGAGAATGCCACAAAGATACCCCTCGAGAAGAGCAACTCCAAGACACATAATTGCCAGATTCACCAAAGTTGAAATGAAGGAAAAAATCTGAAGGGCAGCCAGAGAGAAAGGTCGGGTTACCCACAACGGGAAGCCCATCAGACTAACAGCAGATCTCTCAGCAGAAACTCTACAAGCCAGAAGAGAGTGGGGGCCAATATTCAACGTTCTTAAAGAAAAGAATTTTTAACCCAGAATTTCATATCCAGCCAAACTAAGTTTCATCAGTGAAGGAAAAAGAAAATCCTTTACAGATAAGCAAATGCTTAGAGATATTATCAACACCAGGCCTACCTTACAAGAGACCCTGAAGGAAGCCTTAAACATGGAAAGGTACAACCGGTACCAGCCATTGCAAAAACATGCCAAAATGTAAAGACCATCGAGGCTAGGAAGAAACTGCATCAACTAACGAGCAAAATAACCAGTTACTATCATAATGGCAGGAGCAAGTACACACATAATAATATTAACCTTAAATGTAAATGGACTAAATGTTCCAATTAAAAGACACAGCCTGGCAAACTGGATAAAGAGTCAAGATCCATCAGTCTGCTGTATTCAGGAGACCCATCTCACATGCAGAGACATACATAGGCTCAAAATAAAGAAATGGAAGAAGATCTACCAAGCAAATGGAGAACAAAAAAAAGCAGGGGTTGCAATCCTAGTCTCTGATAAAACAGACTTTAAACCATCAAAGATCAAAAGAGACAAAGAAGGCCATTACATAATGGTAAAGGGATCAATTCAACAGGAAGAGCTAACTATCCTCAATATATATGCACCCAATACAGGAGCACCCAGATTCATAAAGCAAGTCCTTAGAGACTTACAAAGAGACGTAGACTCCCATACAGTAATAATGGAAGACTTCAACACTCCACTGTCAACATTAGACAGATCAACGAGACAGAAAGTTAACAAGGATATCCAGGTATTGAACTCATCTCTGCAACAAGCGGACCTAATAGACATCTATAAAACTCTCCACCCCAAATCAACAGAATATACATTCTTCTCAGCACCACATCACACTTATTCCAAAATTGACCACATAATTGGAAGTAAAGCACTCCTCAGCAAATGTACAAGAACAGAAATTATAACAAACTGTCTCTCAGACCACAGTGCAATCAAACTAGAACTCAGGACTAAGAAACTCAATCAAAACTGCTCAACTACATGGAAACCTGCTCCTGAATGACTACTGGGTACATAATGAAATGAAGGCAGAAATAAAGATATTCTTTGAAACTAATGAGAACAAAGATACAACATACCAGAATCTCTGGGACACATTTAAAGCAGTGTGTAGAGGCAAATTTATAGCACTAAATGCCCACAAGAGAAAGCAGGAAAGATCTAAAATTGACACTCTAACATCACAATTAACAGAACTAGAGAGGCAAGAGCAAACACATCCAAAAGCTAGCAGAAGGCAAGAAATAACTAAGATAAGAGCAGAGCTGAAGGAGATAGAGACACAAAAACCCTCCAAAAAGTCAATGAATCCAGGAGTTGGTTTTTTGAATAGATCAACAAAATTGACAGACTGCCAGCAAGACTAATAAAGAAGAAAAGAGAGAAGAATCAAATAGATGCAATAAAAAATGATAAAGGGGATATCATCACTGACCCTATAGAAATACAAAGTACCATCAGAGAATATTATAAACATCTCTACGCAAATCAACTAGAAAATCTAGAAGAAATGGACAATTTCCTGGACACTTACACTCTCCCAAGACTAAACCAGGAAGAAGTTGAATCCCTGAATAGACCAATAGCAGGCTCTGAAATTGAGGCAATAATTAATAGCCTACCCACCAAAGAAGTCCAGGACCAGAGGTACAAGGAGGAGCTGGTACCATTCCTTCTGAAACGATTTCAATCAATAGAAAAAGAGGGAATCCTCCCTAACTCATTTTATGAGGCCAACATCATCCTGATACCAAAGCCTGGCAGAGACACAACAATAAAAGAGAATTTTAGACCAATATCCCTGATGAACATCGATGCAAAAATCCTCAATAAAATACTGGCAAACCGGATTCCGCAGCACATCAAAAAGCTTATCCACCATGATCAAGTGGGCTTCATCCCTGCGATGCAAAGCTGGTTCAACATTCAAAAATCAATAAACATAATCGAGCATATAAACAGAATCAAAGTCAAGAACCACATGATTATCGCAAATAGATGCAGAAAAGGCTTTTGACAAAATTCAACAGCCCTTCATGCCAAAAACGCTCAATAAATTCGGTATTGATGGAACGTACCTCAAAATAATAAGAGCTATTTATGACAAACCCACAGCTAATATCATACTGAATGGGCAAAAACTGGAAAAGTTCCCTTTGATAACTGGTACAAGACAGGGATGCCCTCTCTCACCATTCCTTTTCAACATAGTGTTGGAAGTTCTGGCTAGGGCAATCAGGCAAGAGAAAGAAATCAAGGGTATTCAGTTAGGAAAAGAAGAAGTCAAATTGTCCCTGTTTGCAGATGACATGATTGTATATTTAGAAAACCCCATCGTCTCAGCCCCAAATCTCCTTAAGCTGATAAGCAACTTCAGCAAAGTCTCAGGATACAAAATTAATGTGCAAAAATCACAAGCATTCTTTTACAACAGTAACAGACAAACAGAGAGCCAAATCAGGAATGAACTTCCATTCACAATTGCTTCAAAGAGAATAAAATACCTAGGAATCCAACTTACAAGGGATGTCAAGGACCTCTTCAAGGAGAACTACAAACCACTGCTCAGTGAAATCAAAGAGGACACAAACAAATGGAAGAACATACCATGCTCATGGATAGGAAGAATCAATATCGTGAAAATGGCCATATTGCCCAAGGTTATTTATAGATTCAATGCCATCCCCATCAAGCTACCAAAGAGTTTCTTCACAGAATTCGAAAAAACTGCTTTAAAGTTCATATGGAACCAAAAAAGAGCCCGCATTGCCAAGACAATCCTAAGTCAAAAGGACAAAGCTGGAGGCATCACGATACCTGACTTCAAACTCTATTACAAGGCTACAGTAACCAAAACAGCATGGTACTGGTACCAAAACAGAGATATAGACCAATGGAACAGAACAGAGTCCTCAGAAATAATACCACACATCTACAGCCATCTGATCTTTGACAAACCTGAGAGAAACAAGAAATGGGGAAAGGATTCCCTATTTAATAAATGGTGCTGGGAAAATTGGCTAGCCATAAGTAGAAAGCTGAAACTGGATCCTTTCCTTACTCCTTATACGAAGATCAATTCAAGATGGATTAGAGACTTAAATGTTAGACCTAATACTATAAAAACCCTAGAAGAAAATCTAGGTAGTACCATTCAGGACATAGGCATGGGCAAGGACTTCATGTCTAAAACACCAAAAGCAACGGCAGCAAAAGCCAAAATTGGCAAATGGGATCTCATTAAACTAAAGAGCTTCTGCACAGCAAAAGAAACTACCATCACAGTGAACAGGCAACCTACAGAATGGGAGAAAATTTTTGAAATCTACTCATCTGACAAAGGGCTAATATCCAGAATCTACAAAGAACTCAAACAAATCTACAAGAAAAAAACCACCAACCCCATCAAAAAGTGGGCAAAGGATATGAACAGACATTTCTCAAAAGAAGACATTCATACAGTCAACAGACATATGAAAAAATGCTCATCATCACTCGCCATCAGAGAAATGCAAATCAAAACCACAATGAGATACCATCTCACACCAGTTAGAATGGCAATCATTAAAAAATCAGGAATAAACAGTTGTTGGAGATGATATGGAGAAACAGGAACACTTTTACACTGTCAGTGGGATTGTAAACTAGTTCAACCATTATGGAAAACAGTATGGCAATTCCTCAAGGATCTAGAACTAGATGTACCATATGACCCAGCCATCCCCCTACTGGGTATATACCCAAAGGATTATAAATTATTCTACTATAAAGACACATGCAGACGTATGTTTATTGCAGCACTATTCATAATCGCAAAGACTTGGAATCAACCCAAATGTCCATCTGTGACAGACTGGATTAAGAAAATGTGGCACATATACACCATGGAATACTATGCAGCCATCAAAAAGGATGAGTTTGCGTCCTTTGTAGGGACATGGATGCAGCTGGAAACCATCATTCTTAGCAAACTGTCACAAGAAGAGAAAACCAAACACCGCATGTTCTCACTCATAGGTGGGAACTTGACGATGAGATCACTTGGACTCAGGAAGGGGAACATCACACTCTGGGGCCTATCATGGGGAGAGGGAGGGGGGAGGGATTGCATTGGGGAGTTATACATGATATAAATGATGAATTGATATGTGCTGACGAGTTGATGGGTGCAGCACACCAACATGGCACAAATATACATGTGTAAGAAACCTGCACGTTATGCACATTTACCCTAGAACTTAAAGTATAAAAAAAAAAAAAATTATCCTGCCTAATAAAATTCATAATTTTGATCACAAAAAAAAAAAGAAATGCATCTTCTTCAAAAAACTTATATTCTCTCACAAAAACTCTTCTAATTACATACCTGATGGCTACAAAATTTTGGGCCTGTTGTCCAAAAACAAAGGAAAAAAATCATCAGTAACTTTTTTTTCTAAATGAAAAAAAAGAGAGAAAAGAAAAAAACATTTTAAACCAAACTAAATGAATATTAATGAATAGAAGTGGCTTTATAATTTAAGCTTCTCACTAGTTATTGCTTTGTCTGTGTCATATATTGTAATCAAGGAGCCTACTCTGTTTATTAGATTTTTTACACAGTCTACCGCT
>NW_022681370.1:0-5314 GCF_009764315.1 Trachypithecus francoisi | reverse complement strand
CAGATAATAACTAGAGAGAAGCTTTCTGAGAGATTGTTTTCTGATGTTGACTTTATCAAGGAGAGTGCCACCCTCCGCTTCTTGGAGCAGTTTGCTAACACTCTTGTCATGGATTCTGCAAAGTGATATTTGGGAGCTCATTGAGGGCTACGGTGAAAAATGAAACAGCTTCAGACAGAAACTGGAAGGAAGCCTTCTGAGAAACTGCATTGTGATGTGTGAATGCAACTCACAGAGTTACAGGTTTCTCTTCAGTGAGGAGTTAGCTAACACAGTTTTCTTGAAATCTGCAATGGGATACTTCTTAGTACAATAAAGCTGACGGTGAAAAAGAAAATATCCTTACTTGAAAACTAGAAAGAAGCATTCTTAGAAATTTCTTGGTTTTGCGTGAATTCATCTCACAGAGTTACACTTATGTCTGATGGAGCAGGCCTCTAACACTGTCTTTTAGGAACTTCAGAAGGGCTACTTTGCATGGCATTGAGGCTTTCGCTGATAAAGGAAATATCATCCGTTCAAAACAAGAAAGAAGCTTTCTGGGAAATTTCTTTGTGTTCTGTGAAATCTTCTCACAGAGTTACAACTTAAGCCTCAGGAAGCAGTTTGCTAACACTCTTTTCGTGGAATCTGCAAAGTGATATTTGGGAGCGCATTGGGGCCCATGGTGAACAAGCAAATCTCTTCAGATAATAACTAGAGAGAAGCTTTCTGAGAGATTGTTTTCTGATGTGTGACTTTATCACGGAGAGTGCCACCCTCCCCTTCTTGGAGCAGTTTGCTAACACTCTTGTCATGGATTCTGCAAAGTGATATTTGGGAGCTGATTGAGGGCTACGGTGAAAAATGAAACAGCTTCAGACAGAAACTGGAAAGAAGCCTTCTGAGAAACTGCATTGTGATGTGTGAATGCAACTCACAGAGTTCCAGGTTTCTCTTCAGTGAGGAGTTAGCTAACACAGTTTTCTTGAAATCTGCAATGGGATACTTCTTAGCACAATGAAGCTGACGGTGACAAAGAAAATATCCTGACTTGAAACTAGAAAGAAGCTTCTTAGAAATTTCTTGGTGATGTGTGAATTCATCTCACAGAGTTACACTTATGTTTCATGGAGCAGGCCTCTAACACTGTCTTTTAGGAACTTCAGAAGGGCTACTTTGGGTGGCATTGAGGCCTTCGCTGATAAAGAAATAATCCGTTCAAAACGAAAAGAAGCTTTCTGAGAATTGCTTTCCTATTTGTGACTTCATCTCTCCGAGTTACAGCACTCTTTCTTGTCCCCGTTTTCTAGGACTGTTTCCCTGGATTCTGAGAACAGATATTTCGAATGGGTTTGAAGTGTAGAAGGCAAAGGTAATATCCTCCGAGAAAAACCAGAATGAAGCTTTCTGAGAAACTCCTTTGTGATGGGTGAATTCATTTCACAGTGTTATACCGCCTTTTAATGGGTGAGTTTCCTAGCACTCATTTGGCGGAATCCCATACGTGATGTCTTGGATATCATGGAATCCCAAGGAGAATAAGGAAGTCACCTCAGACAAACCTGCAGCGAAGCCTTCTCAAAACTTCTTTGCTGTGGGTGAATTCAACCCACAGAGTTTCATCACTCTTTTCACTGAGAAGCTTGCTAACTGAGTTTTCGCAGAATCTGCAATAGGACACACGGTGGCGCTCCGAGACCACAAATAACCTCCTCTTAGAAAAGAAAGAAGCTTTCTGAGAATCGGCTTTGTGATGTGTGAATTCAAACCACTGAGTTACAGCTCTATTTCGTGGGGCCGTTGGCTACCCTGTTTGTGTGGAATCTGAGAACTGATATTTGGTTTCCCTTGAGGACTAGGGCCAAAGAATATATCCTCCGTTTAAAACGAGAAAGAAGCTTTCTGAGAACTTCTTTGTGTTCTGTGAATTCTTCTCGCAGAGTTACAACTTAGGCCTCAGGAAGCAGTTTGCTAACACTCTTTTCGTGGAATCTGCAAAGTGATATTTGGGAGCGCATTGGGGCCCATGGTGAAGAAGCAAACCTCTTCAGATATAACAGAGAGAAGCTTTCTGAGAGATTGTTTTCTGATGTGTGACTTTATCAAGGAGAGTGCCACCCTCCGCTTCTTGGAGCAGTTTGCTAACACTCTTGTCATGGATTCTGCAAAGTGATATTTGGGAGCTCATTGAGGGCTACGGTGAAAAATGAAACAGCTTCAGACAGAAACTGGAAGGAAGCCTTCTGAGAACTGCATTGTGATGTGTGAATGCAACTCACAGAGTTACAGGTTTCTCTTCAGTGAGGAGTTAGCTAACACAGTTTTCTTGAAATCTGCAATGGGATACTTCTTAGTACAAAGCTGACGGTGAAAAAGAAAATATCCTTACTTGAAACATAAAAAGCATTCTTAGAAATTTCTTGGTTTTGTGTGAATTCATCTCACAGAGTTACACTTATGTCTGATGGAGCAGGCCTCTAACACTGTCTTTTAGGAACTTCAGAAGGGCTACTTTGCATGGCATTGAGGCTTTCGCTGATAAAGGAAATGTCATCCGTTCAAAACAAGAAAGAAGCTTTCTGGGAAATTTCTTTGTGTTCTGTGAAATCTTCTCACAGAGTTACAACTTAAGCCTCAGGAAGCAGTTTGCTAACACTCTTTTCGTGGAATCTGCAAAGTGATATTTGGGAGCGCATTGGGCCCATGGTGAACAAGCAAATCTCTTCAGATAATACCTAGAGAGAAGCTTTCTGAGAGATTGTTTTCTGATGTGTGACTTTATCACGGAGAGTGCCACCCTCCCCTTCTTGGAGCAGTTTGCTAACACTCTTGTCATGGATTCTGCAAAGTGATATTTGGGAGCTGATTGAGGGCTACGGTGAAAAATGAAACAGCTTCAGACAGAAACTGGAAAGAAGCCTTCTGAGAAACTGCATTGTGATGTGTGAATGCAACTCACAGAGTTCCAGGTTTCTCTTCAGTGAGGAGTTAGCTAACACAGTTTTCTTGAAATCTGCAATGGGATACTTCTTAGCACAATGAAGCTGACGGTGACAAAGAAAATATCCTGATGAAACTAGAAAGAAGCATTCTTAGAAATTTTGGTGATGGTGTGAATTCATCTCACAGAGTACAATTCTGTTTCATGGAGCAGGCCTCAACACTGTCTCTTTAGGAACTTCAGAAGGGCTTTGGGTGGCATTGAGGCCTTCGCTGATAAAGGAAATATCATCCGTTCAAAACGAAAAGAAGCTTTCTGAGAAATGCTTTCCTATTTTGACTTCATTCTCCGAGTTACAGCACTCTTTCTTGTCCCCGTTTTCTAGGACTGCTTCCTGGATTCTGAGAACAGATATTCGAATGGGTTGAAGTGTAGAAGGCAAAGGTAATATCCTCCGAGAAAAACCAGAATGCAGCTTTGAGAAACTCCTTTGTGATGGGTGAATTCATTTCACAGTGTTATAACGCCTTTTAATGGGTGAGTTCCTAGCACTCATTGGCGGAATCCCATACGTGATGTCTTGGATATCATGGAATCCCAGGAGAATAAGAAGTCACCTCAGAACAAACCTGCAGCGAAGCCTTCAAAACTTCTTTGCTGTGGGTGAATTCAACCCACAGAGTTTCATCACTCTTTCACTGAGAAGCTTGCTAACTGAGTTTTCGCAGAATCTGCAATAGGACACACGGTGGCGCTCCGAGACCACAAAAATAACGCCTCTTAGAAAAGAAAGAAGCTTTCTGAGAATCGGCTTTGTGATGTGTGAATTCAAACCACTGAGTTACAGCTCTATTTCGTGGGGCCGTTGGCTAGCCCTGTTTGTGTGGAATCTGAGAACTGATATTTGGGTTCCCTTTGAGGACTAGGGGCCAAAGAATATATCCTCCGTTTAAAACGAGAAAGAAGCTTTCTGAGAAACTTCTTTGTGTTCTGTGAATTCTTCTCACAGAGTTACAACTTAGGCCTCAGGAAGCAGTTTGCTAACACTCTTTTCGTGGAATCTGCAAAGTGATATTTGGGAGCGCATTGGGGCCCATGGTGAAGAAGCAAACCTCTTCAGATAATAACTAGAGAGAAGCTTTCTGAGAGATTGTTTTCTGATGTGTGACTTTATCAAGGAGAGTGCCACCCTCCGCTTCTTGGAGCAGTTTGCTAACACTCTTGTCATGGATTCTGCAAAGTGATATTTGGGAGCTCATTGAGGGCTACGGTGAAAAATGAAACAGCTTCAGACAGAAACTGGAAGGAAGCCTTCTGAGAAACTGCATTGTGATGTGTGAATGCAACTCACAGAGTTACAGGTTTCTCTTCAGTGAGGAGTTAGCTAACACAGTTTTCTTGAAATCTGCAATGGGATACTTCTTAGTACAATAAAGCTGACGGTGAAAAAGAAAATATCCTTACTTGAAAACTAGAAAGAAGCATTCTTAGAAATTTCTTGGTTTTGTGTGAATTCATCTCACAGAGTTACACTTATGTCTGATGGAGCAGGCCTCTAACACTGTCTTTTAGGAACTTCAGAAGGGCTACTTTGCATGGCATTGAGGCTTTCGCTGATAAAGGAAATATCATCCGTTCAAAACAAGAAAGAAGCTTTCTGGGAAATTTCTTTGTGTTCTGTGAAATCTTCTCACAGAGTTACAACTTAAGCCTCAGGAAGCAGTTTGCTAACACTCTTTTCGTGGAATCTGCAAAGTGATATTTGGGAGCGCATTGGGGCCCATGGTGAACAAGCAAATCTCTTCACTAATAACTAAGAGAAGCTTTCTGAGAGATTGTTTTCTGATGTGTGACTTTATCACGGAGAGTGCCACCCTCCCTTCTTGGAGCAGTTTGCTAACACTCTTGTCAGGGATCTGCAAAGTGATATTTGGGAGCTGATTGAGGGCTACGGTGAAAAATGAAACAGCTTCAGACAGAAACTGGAAAGAAGCCTTCTGAGAAACTGCATTGTGATGTGTGAATGCAACTCACAGAGTTCCAGGTTTTCTCTTCAGTGAGAGTTAGCTAACACAGTTTTTCTGAAATCTGCAATGGGATACTTCTTAGCACAATGAAGCTGACGGTGACAAAGAAAATATCCTGACTTGAAAACTAGAAAGAAGCATTCTTAGAAATTTCTTGGTGATTGTGAATTCATCTCACAGAGTTACACTTCTGTTTTCATGGAGCAGGCCTCTAACACGTCTTTTAGGAACTTCAGAAGGGCTACTTTGGGTGGCATTGAGGCCTTCGCTGATAAAGGAATATCATCCGTTCAAAACGAAAAAGAAGCTTTCTGAGAAATGGCTTTCCTATTTTGACTTCATCTCTCCGAGTTACAGCACTCTT
>NW_022681369.1:0-5636 GCF_009764315.1 Trachypithecus francoisi | reverse complement strand
GGGAGGAGGGAGGGATTGCATTGGGGAGTTATACATGATATAAACGTTATGCACATGTACCCTAGAACTTAAAGTATAATAAAAATAAAAAAGAAAAAAAAAAAAACAAAGAAAAAAAAAAAAAAAAGAAAGTTATATTGCTTTCGGCTTACACCAATCTTTAGCCATTATCCCCATTTAATTAATAAGATTGTTTTTCAGTGGTAGCTACATTTTGAAGTTTAATGGAACACTTAAAGCTGTGATTAACTGCAGATGTATATGCAAAACATGTTTGATTCATTGTTCAACACAATTCATCATAAAATCTTATCTATAAAACAATATTTTACACAGCTATTCTCTTGCTTTATGTAAATTTTATGTCCTGTATCTCTATCAAATTCATTTACATTTTTCTAGTTTTTCTCAACCATAAATACAACCTAATTTTTACAAACATTAATATGAACTACACTCCTCATAACTTTGTCAGTTCTCTAATTATGGAACAATTTCTGAGTAATGGCTAGCAGTTTTTTATTCTATGATGATAACATTTTTTACAGTATCCAGGCTTCAGACGTATTTTTGAAGACTTTTTCTATATGGATCAAATTTAAATCAGTTGTAAAACACGATCCACTTAAATACGTTCTCCAGTATGAGCTATAAAATGAAATACCAAAGTGGTTCCCCAAGGCACCAATTTATAGTCTATATGTGCAGTGCAGAGTTACCAGACCAAGGCACAGTGTAAGCAAGGAAATATTATTTATTATTTTCTTTTTCCTAAGATGCTTCTTACTCTTAGTTACATAAAAATGTATATTACAGGCAAAAAAAAATTAACACAAATAGAAGTAAATATAAAGTATATTCACATTAATAATCAGCTTTGCTTTATCTCTTAAAGGATATAACAAACTTGGGGTTTTCAGGACCTTGTAACTCCTGGTTCATTGGAAAGTACAGAAATTCTTCCCAAAAGTTGTATATAATGCATTATTCAAATAGTGTCCAACCACTAGTTAGAAAGCTTAGTACTCAAATAGCCTTTGAAATCTCTGTAGAGTCACCTCAGTGGAACAGTCCTGATAATTTACAGAAGTGTGGAGTGCACTAAGAGATCCCTGAAGTACGATGTCTTTGCTTGTAGAGTGTTTTCTGTGTTGATCCACTGATGTGTGTGTGTGGATGTGTGAGTGTTTCTGTGTGTAGGTGGGTGAGTGTGGGTGTGTGTGTATGTGTGTGTGTGTAGGGGGTGGTATGGGTGTTGGGTGTGTGTTACCTGTTTACATTGTGGTATGTGTTGGGTGCCGCCAGTAGGTACTTGGAAGAGCGAGGACCATAAGCTTGTAAACATTCCTACATGCCTGCTTCATAAGAAGTGTACTCAACATGGTCAAAAGTAAACCAAGTGAACAAATTAGACATTAATTAAATTTAATGCTGGCCAGGAAAGAAGTATTCAAGGCCAGGTAAAATGAAGAAACACAACCAAGTGAATGAAAGTTTTAAATTGATGAGTAGAATGAGACAGGAATCTTTTTTAAGGATTGTAATTTCTAGTGAATATCAGTATCTAAAACTAAGAATTATATGGCTGTCAATTGACTAAAAACTGTACTTAAAATTTGAGGTAGTGAAACAGTCATATATTATCTTCTAATTCCATTTTTCTCTCTCAAGAATGACTTGTTAACTTTTTTTTTGAAATTTTACATTCTCATCTTGAAACAGCTTCACAAGACTTACATGAGAATCTGGATTCTTATAAGACGTCTGATTGTTTATTGGTATGCTTGTATTTCTGTTATGTACATCAATGTCAAACATTCGTTTCCTGAGCTATTCTCTAGAACACAATTTAACTTGTAATGGACACTCAACAAATGGTCAGTCAGATAATTAAATCAACACCTTAGTTCCATCAATTTTCATTTCACATAAAAATGACTGATCTATATCACAGAGAGATGAGGGAAGGAGAGCAGTTGAGACTGAAAGGATGACAAGCAGACCTCATTCTGCAGTGGATTTCCTACAGTCTCCACTTCCGAATGCTTGGAAACACTTGCCATACTCAAAAAAATAGCTCACAGCGCTGGGCTAGCATGGGGAGGCTTAGCACTAACAACTCAGAATTCCACCGCCTTGTACGGGCCTCAGTGTCCTTACTGGGCCCTGGCGTAGGTCTGAGGGTCTGAGGTCTGTTGGTCTGAGGGTCCTAGGGAAATCCAGCCACTCAGGAGCCTGAGATATTGTAGCATCGCGGCCGGACCTCCTCTCTCAGCGGACTCATTTTCCAGCACCCCCTCCACTGTCTCTGCCCAATTCCTCGGGGGAAAAAGTATTTCTTTTTTCTTTTGATAATACTTCCTGAAACTTTTGCGGGTACAGAAACCACAAACTGATTGACTGACAAAAGGGGGAAGAGGAGAGGCAACCAGAAACCTTGGGGGACCGGTTCCCTCCATACCCAGGTCTCTTCTCCCCAGCACAGCTTAGCCCACAGCCTGGAGGTGCCAGCGGACACCCTCACCCTACACGCATCCGGACATGGCCTTGACCTCTTCTCCCACAGCCCAGTGGCTCAGTCCTGAGAAGGAACCAAAGTAAGAGGGGAAAAAGCCCTGCCGCCTGATCCCGCGCTACCACTCACAGACCCTCGGTTGATTGGCAGCACTGAACAGGTTAAAAGAAAAGAAAACAGAAAGACCCAAACACCCAGACAGAAAGACCATGTGCAGAGAGAGTGTGCCGGGAGCCTCAGTAGCCGGCCTCCTCCTGGGATATTCAGGGGCCTTCCCTGGGCCCAGGCAGTCGCTGGCACCCGAGGGAGCCCTGTGGGCCACTGAGCCTTGTGGACAGTACTTGGGGTCATATTTCTGCCAGCCCAGGCTGAAGACTTGGCCGCTCTGGTTGGCGCCCTGCGTGTAGCCCGTCTGCAGGGACATGGCGTTACCACACTTGTTGATTCCCAGCTTGGTGTCACAGATGTGCCGCCGGTCCCAAGAGCCGTCATGCGCACCTGGCTGACCACTTGTTTGTGCCCATCTGGAGGCCGATGGTCGAGTGGTCCATGGGGGCAGGATGTGGTTCTTGGGGTCGTAGAGATGCCTCCTCGCGCCATATGCGGTCGTGTCTGGCTGGCTGGAGCATTTGTTGGTGCCCTTCTGCAGCTCGATGACGCAATGTCCCGCCTTCAGAATGGCGTATTGGAAGTTCCGCTCCTGCTTCTCCGAGTACTTGTCACCGATGTCCCCCCTGCTCTGTAGTCCCGTAGTCTTGGCCTTCCCTGCCAGGGCGAGAAGAGACACCTGCACCTGCTCACGTTCCCACTCTCAAACAGGTCGTTGGCCTCAAATAGGTCCACGGGGTTCATGCTGTAGCTGACCATGGCCTTGGTGAAGTTGGAGAAGTTTTCTCGCCGGTGCCAGTTCTGGAGGGAGCGGCTGATCTTGGGGACTGAGCCCTGCTGCAGTTTGTTCATGAGTGTGCCTAAGATAATCCCGTCCTTCAGGCCTTTCTGGAAGTCGCGCCGATGAAGCGGCTGGTGAGTCCCTCCATCCAGCTGCGGAGCTCTACCTTCTTCTGGGCGTCATATTTGGAGGGGAGCCAGTTCTTGACCTCCGCAAAGAGCCTGTAGGAGCGGCCCTTGCTGAGCTGCGTGAAACTCATGACTGGAGGGCGCGGCAGCGGGATGGGACAGGACCGGACGGGGTCACTAAGTCTTTTTGCTAGTTTGCAATATTTTGTTTTCACCACACCATTGTTTTTAGTACATATGTGTACATATGTTTTGAATATTTAAAAAATGTGTTAAAAATGTTAGACATCTCCCTTTTTTTACCTTCCCTTTTACCCTTTACTGCCATTTACATCCACACAGACGCACACGCATATACACATACTGACCAAAATTAATTTAGATGTACAAATGGGTTATTTGAATCCAAAAAAGTCAATCTATATTAGTTAAAGTGTCATGCCAGTGCGAATTATTTTTATAATCCTTTCAAGAAGAAAGAACTTCCAGCTGGGCGCAGTGGCTCATGCCTGTAATCCCAGGCATGATTTTGGGATTTTGGGAAGCCAAGGGCTATGTATCACGAGGTCAGGAGTTCAAGACCAGACTGGCCAAGATGTCGAAACCTTGTCCCTACTAAAAATAGGAAAAAACTTAGCTGGGCATGGTGGCATGCGCCTGTAATCCCAGCTATTCGGGAGACTGAGGCAGAGAATTTCTTTTTTTTTTTTTTTTTGAGACGGAGTCTTGCTCTGTCACCCAGGCTGGAGTGCAGTGGCCGGATCTCAGCTCACTGCAAGCTCCGCCTCCCGGGTTCACGCCATTCTCCTGCCTCAGCCTCCGGAGTAGCTGGGACTACAGGCGCCCGCCACCTCGCCCGGCTAATTTTTTGTATTTTTAGTAGAGACGGGGTTTCACCGTGTTAGCCAGGATGGTCTCGATCTCCTGACCTGGTGATCCGCCCGTCTCGGCCTCCCAAAGTGCTGGGATTACAGGCTTGAGAATTTCTTAAACCTCGGGAGGCAGAGGTTGCAGTGAGCCGAGATCGCCCTGCTGCACTCCAGCCTGGGCGACAGACAGGGAGTCTGTCTCAAAAAAAAAAAAAAAAAAAAAAGGAAAAGAAAAGAAACAACTTTCTTACTTTTTTGAAGAGATTATTCTGTATCCATTTTATAATTTTGTGGCCACCACAAAAGATGTGTCAAACCACAGAGTGGAAATAATAAGTGGTAGTTTAAAATGTTGAATTTTGGCCGGATGTGATGGCTCACGCCTGTACTCCCAGCACTTTGGGAGGCCGAGGCAGGTGGATCACCTGAGGTTGGCAGTTCGAGACCAGCCTGGCCAACATGGTGAAACCCTTTCTCTACTAAAAATATAAAAATTAGCCAGGCTTGGTGGCACAAATCTGTAATTCCAGCTACTCAGGAGACTGAGGAAGGAGAATGACTTGAACCCTGGAGGCAGAGGTTGCAGTGAGCCGAGATTGTGCCACTGCACTCCAGCCTGGACGACAGAGTGAGATTCCATCTCAAAAATAAAATAAAATGTTAAAGTTTTACAAGTCCTTGTTCCTATTCTAATTTTTGAATGCAACCACTGCGTCTTACAAAACAGTCTCTTTAAACTATTTTGCTGTATGGCTCTTTTATGTTTAATAAAAGTAAGAGCCTGAAAAACGGCTGTGTTCTGTAAAATTGAATTACTTTCTACCCATTTCGCAGTGTTTTATCTTTATATTCAAATATATATAAATGACTGATTGATGAAATTTTTTCTTTTAAACACTGCTGCTGAATCCATGGAGAAAAAAATGGGTAAATTTCCAGAAGTAGGCTCCCTCCGCTCCAGTTCGCCCCAGGGGGCGCGGCCAGACAGAGACTGAGGAGTGCGGCTGGAGCGATGTGGCGCTACCCACAAGCCTTCACCCAGCTCGCCTTGTCCCTGGAGGAAGGAGCAGGAGGCAGTGGCGGGAAGCCACAGGCTGCGGTGGCTTCCTGCTCGCGGGTGGAGGAGGCAGTGCTGTGAGCCGCGCCGGCAGCGCGGACCCCGTGGCGCATCCCGGCGGGTGGGACAGGTGTAGACTGAAAATACAGCCTTGAGAAAATGCATCTAGCTGTAGTTG
>NW_022681368.1:0-5687 GCF_009764315.1 Trachypithecus francoisi | reverse complement strand
CCATGTTCTCACTCATAAGCAGGAGCTGAGAGCAGATCTCATGGAGGCCAAGAGTAAGTGGTCAACAGGGCCCAGCCGAGCCCACTCAGAAGCAGGATGGGCAGAGGCTGGTGACGGGCACAAACACACAGCCTAATGGGAACCCGAGACCTACTGTTGATAAATCAGCAGGGGGATGGCTGTGGGTCATCTACTGTGTATTTCAAAACAGCTAGGAGAGAGTAACTTGAACATTACCAGCACAAGGAAAAAAAATTATTTAAAGTGAAAGACATCCCAAGCACACAGATTTCATCAATATAAGGGTGAATCAAGGTATCACACGCACTCTGAAAATATGTACATATATTACGGATCAACAGAAACAAAAACCAATGACAGAACCATTTGCGAAGCACGTGCAGGACAAGAATGGGAAGCCTGACATGGTGTGGCTGTGTGTCCCCACCCAAATCTCATGCTGAACTCTAACCCTGTGTTGGAGGTGGGCCCTGGTGGGAGGTGATTGACTCATGGGGGTGGTTTC
Organism: Trachypithecus francoisi; assembly: GCF_009764315.1. Taxonomy (NCBI): domain Eukaryota; kingdom Metazoa; phylum Chordata; class Mammalia; order Primates; family Cercopithecidae; genus Trachypithecus; species Trachypithecus francoisi. The sequence goes on along the minus strand of NW_022681368.1, from coordinate 5,161 downwards.
TAATGGTTTAGCACAATCCCCCAAGTGCTGTCCTCATGATAGTTCTCCTGAGATCTGGTTGTTTGGAGGTGCATGCCACCTTCCCCTTCACTCTCTCTCCTCTTCCAGCCATGTGAAGACATGCCGGCCTCCCCTTCACCTTCCACTCTGATTGTAAGTTTCCCCAGATGTAGAAGCCTGTACAACCCACAGGACTGTATGCCAATTAAACCTTTTTTTCCTTATTACCCAGCCTCAGGTAGTTCTTTATAGCAGTGGAAGAACAGTACAGTCCTCAGGACCGGCAATGTTTTCCTTCTACCCAGCGGCCAACAAGGTCCCACACCCTAGCTGGTTTTCCAAAGCTTTGCCAGAATGCTGAGGCTGTTTTGAGGATAGTAACTTTCCCCATCTCTGGCAAACCAGATGGGGCATCCTATTTGCCTCTTACCCCCTTTCTCAGAGAAACCCCACCTCTGAAACAGCCTCCACCAGGGGCCTCCTTCAGCAGCAGAAAAGCTGAATGTTCCTTGCACTTCCCTTCTTCTGAACAAGTAAACATCTTAAGCTTGTTTTTCCATCTTCCCAGCTCCTTGAAAAAAATATCTTATGCTTTCTATTTTCCTAACACACACACATGGAAGAGAAGTGCCGTGAAGGCAGGGGCTCTTGTTTTCCCAGATCTGAGCCTGGCCCTCAAACACTAGCCGAATACTAACACGATATCCAGAGGCAGAAATGCAAATCTACACATGACTTCAAATAACATAAGGATTTAACAGGCCGAGTGGCCCACGTAACTATGGTGTGCTGGGCCATTCAACTGGTGTCCAAATCCCTGTCCAAGTGAGCTCTTTAATTTCGAGACTTTTCAGACAGCTGGTTTTGTTGTTGTTGTTGTTGTTCTGTTTTTATTAAAGGGATATGTTACAGTTATAATCAAGAATATACCAGGCCGAGTGTGGTGGTTTGTGCTTGTAATCCCAGCACTTTGGGAGGCCAAGGTGAGCGAATCACCTGAGGTCAGGAGTTCAAGACCAGCCTGGCCAACATGTTGAAACCCGGTCTCTACTAATACAAAAATGAACCAGCCATGGTGGCAGGCACTTATAATCCCAGCTACTCAGGAGGCTGAGGCAGGAGAATGGTGTGAACCAAGAGGTGAGGCTGCAGTGAGCCAAGATCGTGCCACTGCATTCCAGCCTGGGCAACACAGCAAGACTGTCCTCCACGGCAGCACAATCACCAATGGCCAATACTCCCAGATCCTTCCACCTCAAAATGAGAGCACATCTGGATTTAAGCTGACAATGCTGCATTCTCTTTGCCATGTACACCTGGAGGCATGTCAGGTTCCACCTAAAGGTGTCAGGTTCCATGCTGGCCAGGAGCCCAAACCTAGTCACTCTGCATGATCTCAATTCACCATCCACAGAGAAGCCTGCAGTTTTCCTCTGGTGCACGGTGTGGATGGTGGATGGTGAATGCATTTCCCCTGAAGACTCAGAGACAGGAGCCTGGCCAAGGAGGCCAGTCACCCCACCCCTGCAAGGCCCGGACGTGCCCCTCTGCTGTCTGAACACATTACCCAAGTCTAGCAGTGCTGGCTCTGTAGTGGGATCCATCTGGGCCTGCAGAGGACCCAGGGCACAGGAACCGTGCACCCTGGCTGCAGTCAGAGGCCTAAGGGATCCCCACGAGGCTCTCCAGCCTACGTGTCCTCACCACAGGCAGAGCCATGCAAGAGAGTTGCCTGCTGAACTGGAAACGCTTCAATCTGCTCAGCCAACACAGAAAGACAACAGCCACCTACAGCTACTAAGCCCCGAAACGTGGCCACTGGGCCTGAAGGGCTGAATCTGGAACTTCATCTGTGAAGTTCTTTTCAAATGTGTTTAGCTATGTCATCAAATCTTTATTCTAATTAAATTTAAAGGAGCCTCTGGCTATGGGCTCCCTTGTCGGGCATCACAGCCCCAGGGAGTAAGAATGGGAGGGAGAGGCCCAGAGCCTCTCTGCATTCTCCACGCTAATTCAACAAGTCATCATAAGGAAAGGCACTCCAGCAGGAGAGGTGTGCACGGGAAGAACTGGGTTCGCCCTGACAAGCATGACCCCCATGACATCACAGCTGCCTCAGCCAACAGGCAAAAGACAATGATGCCCACCTGGACAGGCCACGGGACGTGATGATGCACCCCCAAGCCCTTGTCCCACAGCAGCCAGAGACCACCCGCTGCTCGTCCCGGGTGAAACACAAGCCCTGGTCCCACAGCAGCCAGAGACCACCCGCTGCTTGTCCCGGGTGAAACAGGCAGAGCTACCCGAGCCCTCAAAAGCAGGAAGAATTAAGGAGACGATTCCCACGACACACATGACGCTCCTCGGAGACAGACACAGGCTTCACTGTGAAAGTGCAGAGGACGATGCATTCCCTAGGTGGGCTGCTTCTTCCAACGATCAGGAAGAAACCAGATCCATTTGCTTGTAGGAGAATCACTTGTACCGTGATTAGACAGAAGACAGAAGGTGGCTGATGTTATCAAATCATCAAGCACCTCACAGCTGCTTCTCCAAGGAAGGCCTGGAAACTTGCAGCCACCCGCGGAGGGGCCGCAGTGTTTACAATGGAGACACGGGTGACTGAGGTCTGGCTTCCTCAGGGAAGCTACATTTGAACTTTCACCACTGAGGAATGGGTCATTTACAGTCACTCGCCCTCAATGCAGAAGAGGGCTCAAGACACTGCACCAGACTTCAACACTCAGGGTTAGGGTCAGGGTCAAATTCACAAGTTTTACAAAATGTATTTACTTGGGATGCCAGAAGAGATGTAGCTTCACACACCCCCACCTCCACGGTTTGCTTAGCCCCTTCACCAGTGGGTCTCACCAACAGCCGACACATCCACGCCTCATCCATGACAGCACAGAAAACCACTTGGAAGACAGCCACTCCCACCAAACTTCCTGACTTTGCTGTTTAAAATCTGCATCATTTAAAATCTGCATCTCATACGTGAGATTACACTCCTCCGAACAACGACATTGCCACTGTCATTTCACCCAAAAGGGCTTTAGGAAATGACACGCGGTCCAGACACCAGAGGTCGCCGGCCACCTTACTCTAGCCTAATTCCTTTGTGCCTGTATGGAGGCTTCACAGATACAGCCCATTAATGACCGTATGAGAAGCTCAGGGTGTAAACGAACTCAGTGCTGAATTTTTCCATTTATCACCCTTTTGTTTTGTCCAGAAGACAGCTGAGAAAGGCTGGGGCAGATCACCTCCTCGAGTGTAATGACTCCAGCCACTTCTCTTCACCCCAGGTCACCCCTTAGTCACACGCTTTTGAGAAGCCAAAGCAGTTCTGTTCCCTTCACTCTGGGTTCCAAGCACTGAATTCCTCCGTTTTATCAGGTAGATTATCAAGCAGCCATTTGTAATCTGGACTGCAATCTAATATGAAATTTAAAGCTAATTTAGGTTGCGGTAATAGCTCCTCTTTACATTATAGATAAGGCATGAATGAAAACTTTAATCTGTTCATAGGACCAACTTTGTAAACAAACCGATTATTGAAGCAATGATTGTCTACAGTTAGATGCAAATTACTTTGCTCATAAAAGATTTTCCAGTAGGAATTTTTTAATCCATGGTCTGTCTTTCCTGAGCCTGTCTCTGCACCTTCCCCTGAGTGCACAGCAGGACTTCTCAGGGCATCCCATCAGCAGGCCCACTGAAGAGAACAAGCCCACAGCCCCCAGCCCAGGAATCAAGTCCGAGCCCCAGCAGCCCCTCGTCCAGCCGAGGCTTCCTCACCAGCACAGCACCCAGAGGTCTTCCAGGTTTAATGCCACGTGTGCGTGGAAAGTAGAGTGCTGGAAAAACCACACTGGACATTCTACAAATGCAAATTCCCCCCTGGAACAGCCCAGCAACTCTGTACCTTCCCCAAAGTACCCATGCCAGGCAGGCGTAGAGTCTAATGGGGATGCCTAGGAATCAGCATTTAACACGATTCTGATGAATCAAAAAGTTTGAGAGGTTGGTCAGCAAGAGGCTGCCGTGGCCTCCACTCACTTGCAGGCTCTGAAGAGACACAGATTCGGGTAACAGGCCAGACAGGACAGGACAAGGATGGGGAGGTGGAGGGCAAATTCCATGGACCACCAACCACCCCGCCATCCCCACTGAGACTCCGTGATTTACGGAGTGACAAAGTCAGGGAGAAAAGATGCCCCCACCACATGAGGGACTGAGATTTCACCTAAAGCACGCAGCATGTGGCTGAGGGCCAAGGTTGGGCAAGCCAGGAGCACAGAACGGGGTTCACAGGCCCAGAGGTGCCCCCCCACACCCAGACCCCATGCAGACCTCCCAATCTCTGCCTGTGTCTCCTGCCTGGTTTATTTCCTCCCCCCCTCTACTGTGTTGGTTTCTCAGCCGCCACCCACCACCACACACCCCTCTCTACAAGCTTGGTGGACTCAAAAGAGGGGGGGTAAGATCTGGGCTCTGGGGCCAACGTCCTGCCTGAGACATTAGTTCCAACCCACCTAGCTGTGATGTGAGCCCCCGAGCTTTCTCAAATGTGAGATGGAAAGGTAACTGAACCCACTCACCAGGACGGCTGTGCAGACTGAGATTACATATAGTCACACCTCGGCATCCAGCACACCTGGGACCCCAGTCGTGTTGCCCCTGATGGGAATCCCTCTATGCCCCCTCTGCTACCGGAGCCAACTCCCAGCAGTAGCTGTGGAGGGTGCATCCTCTGTTCCCACTCCACTCACCTCCCATGGCTCCACGCAGTGACCTGCCACGCAGCAGCCACCAGCAAATCCGGCCCCACTGGATAATGGACCACTTTGGGGCGTTTTCCACTTGCAGTTCCGAAGCAGGCCGAGAAACCACCCTCAAGGGCAGTCACCTGTTCCTTATTGAACGTAATGACCTGCCACGCAGGACCACCAGCAAACTCAGCTCCATCATCATCCAGGCTCCTGTGGATAACCGAACTCCCACCCCCCGACCTTAGGGCATCTTCCACTTGTGGTTCTGAAAGGGGCCGGGAAACCTCTCAAGGGCACTAACCTGTTTCTTATTGCACACAATGGCCTGCCAAGCAGGGCCACCAGCAAACACGGTCCACCGTCCAGGCTCTGGTGGGTAACTGCCC
>NW_022681367.1:0-5716 GCF_009764315.1 Trachypithecus francoisi | reverse complement strand
AGGCGCCCGCCACCGCGGCCGCGGGGGGGGGGAGGGGGGGAGGAGAGACGGGGGGCACGGGGGGGGCCAGGAGGGGGCCGAGGGCCGGACCGCGGGAGCCGCCCGGCGCGGCCGCCGAAAGGGCGGGGAGGACAGGCGGAGCCACCGGGGCCAGCCGCCAGAGCACGGGGGGAGGGCACGGCAGGAGGGAGGGCAGCAGGGCGGGGCAGCAGGGCAAGGCAGCAGGGCAGGCCAGGGCAGGGCAGGCCAGGGCGGGCAGGCCAGGCCAGGCCAGGGCAGGCCAGCAGCAGGCAGGCAGGAGGAGGGCAGCGGCAGGAGGGCAGCAGGGCAGGGTGGCAGGAGGGCAGCAGGGCAGGGCAGCGGGCAGGGCAGCACGGCAGCAAGCAGGGCCGCAGGGCAGGACAGGGCAGGGCACGGAGGCCAGGCCAGGCGAGGGCAGGAGGCCGGAGGGCAGGCAGGGGCAGGGCAGCAGGGGAGGCAGGGCAGCGCAGCAGGGCAGGGCAGCAGGGCAGGCCAGCGCAGGGCAGGCCAGGCCAGGGCGGGCAGGCCAGGCCAGGCCAGCAGGGCAGGGCAGGAGGGAGGGCAGCAGGGCAGGGCACCGCGGGCAGGCCAGGCAGGGCAGGGCAGGCGAGGCCAGGGGAGGCCAGGGCAGGGCAGGAGGGCAGGGCAGGAGGGCAGCAGGCAGGAGGGCAGCAGGGCAGGGCAGGGCAGCAGGCAGGGCAGCAGGGGAGGCCAGGGCAGGCAGGGAAGGGCAGGGCGGGCAGGCCAGGCCAGGGCAGCAGGGCAGCAGGGCGGGGCAGGAAGGCAGCAGGGCAGGAGGGCAGGGCAGCAGGGCAGGGCCGCAGGGCAGCAGGGCAGGGCAGCAGGGCAGGGCAGGCCAGGGCAGGCAGGCCAGGCCAGCAGGGCACGCCACCAGGGAGGGCAGGAGGGAGGGCAGCAGGGCAGGAGGGCAGCAGGGCAGGGGGGCAGCAGGGCAGGGCAGGGCGGGGCAGCAGGGCAGGGCAGCAGGGCAGGCCAGGGCAGGGCAGGCCAGGCGGGCAGGCCAGGCCAGGCCAGCAGGGCAGGAGGAGGGCAGGGCAGGAGGCAGCAGGGCAGGAGGGAGGGCAGCAGGGCAGGCAGGGCAGCAGGGCAGCAAGCAGGGCAGGGCAGCAGGGCAGGGCAGGACAGGACAGGGCAGGGAGGCCAGGGCAGGCCAGGGCAGGAGGGCAGCAGGGCAGGGCAGCAGGGGGGCGGCAGGGCAGCGCAGCAGGCAGCAGGGCAGGGCAGGGCAGGCCAGGCCAGCAGGGGGCAGGAGGGAGGGCAGCAGGGCGGAGGGCAGCAGGGCCGGGCAGGGCAGGCAGGGCAGCAGGGCAGGGGGCAGGCCAGGCCAGGCCAGGGCAGGAGGGCAGGGCAGGAGGGCAGCAGGGCAGAGGGCAGCAGGGCAGGCCAGGGCAGGGCAGGGAAGGGCAGGGCGGGCAGGCCAGGCCAGGCCAGGGCAGCAGGGCAGGGCCGCAGGGAGCAGGGCAGGGCAGGGCAGGCCAGGGCGGGCAGGCCAGGCCAGCAGGGCAGGCCAGCAGGGCAGGGCAGGAGGGAGGGCAGGGCAGGAGGGCAGGGCAGGAGGGCAGGGCAGGAGGGCAGGGCAGCAGGGCAGGGCAGGCCAGGAGGGCAGGCCAGGAGGGCAGCAGGCAGGAGGGCAGCAGGGCAGGAGAGCAGGGCAGCAGGGCAGCAGGGCAGGGCAGAAGGGCAGGGCAGGCAGGCCAGGAGGGCGGGCAGGAGGGCAGCAGGGCAGGAGGGCAGAAGGGCAGCAGGGCAGGGCAGCAGGGCAGGGCAGCAGGGCAGCAGGGCACGGCAGGGCGGGCAGGCCAGGCCAGGCCAGGGCAGCAGGGCAGGGCAGCAGGGGAGGGCAGGCCAGGGCAGGCCAGGCCAGAGGCAGGGCAGGAGGCCAGGGCAGGAGGGCAGCAGGGCAGGAGGGCAGCAGGGCAGGGCAGCAGGGCAGGCCAGGGCAGGGCAGGGAAGAGCAGGGCGGGCAGGCCAGGCCAGCAGGGCAGCAGGGCAGCAGGGCAGGAGGGCAGGGCCGAGGGAGGGCAGCAGGGCAGCAGGGCAGGGCAGGCCAGGCCAGCAGGGCAGGCAGGAGGGCCGCAGGGCAGGCAGGGCAGCACGGCAGGAGGCGCAGGGCAAGAGGGCAGGGCATGGGCAGGCCAGGCAGCAGGGCAGGCCAGCAGGGCAGGGCAGGAGGGCAGCAGGGCAGGAGGGAGCAGGGCAGGAGGGCAGGACGGCAGGAGGGCAGCAGGGCAGGCAGGAGGGCAGGGCAGGCAGCAGGGCAGGGCACGAGGCCAGGCCAGGAGGGCAGGAGGGCAGCAGGGCAGGAGGGCAGAAGGGCAGGCAGGGGAGGGCAGCAGGGCAGGGCAGCAGGGCAGGCAGCAGGGCAGGGCAGCAGGGCAGGGCAGGGCAGGCCAGGCCAGGCCAGGAGGGCAGGGCAGGAGGGCAGCAGGGCAGCAGGGAGCAGGGCAGGAGGGCAGCAGGGCAGGGCAGCAGGCAGCAAGCAGGGGCAGGGCAGCAGGGCAGGGCAGGGCAGGGCGGCCAGGCCAGGCCAGGGCAGGCAGGGCGGGAGGGCAGCAGGGCGCAGGGCAGGGAGCAGGGCAGCCAGGGCAGGGAGGCCAGGCAAGGGCGGGCAGGCCAGGCCAGGCCGGGCAGGCCAGCAGGGCAGGGCAACAGGGCAGGGCAGGAGGAGGGCAGCAGGGCAGGGCAGACGGAGGGCAGCAGGGCAGGCAGGCAGGGCGGGCAGGCCAGGCCAGGACAGCAGAGCAGGCCAGGGCAGGCCAGGCCAGGCCAGGAGGGCAGCAGGCAGGAAGGCAGCAGGGCAGGGCAGGGCAGCAGGGGGGCAGCAGGGCAGGAGGGCAGGCAGGAGGGAGGGAGCAGCAGGGCAGCAGGGCAGGCAGGCAGGGCACCGGGCAGGGCAGGGCAGGCCAGGCCAGCAGGGCAGGCCAGCAGCAGGGCAGGAGGGAGACCAGCAGGGCAGGAGGGCAGCAGGCAGGAGGGGAGCAGGGCAGGAGGCAGCAGGGCAGGGCAGGAGGGCAGGGCGCAGGGCAGGGCAGGCCAGGCCAGGAGGGCAGGGCAGGAGGGCAGCAGGGCAGCAGGGCAGCCGCAGCAGGGCAGGGCAGGGCAGCAGGGCAGGCCAGGCCAGGCAGGAGGGCAGGAGGGCGCAGGGCGGGAGGGCAGCAGGGCAGGGCAGCAGCAGGCCAGGCCAGGCCAGGAGGGCAGGAGGGCAGGAGGGCAGCAGGGCAGGGCAGGGCAGCAGGGCAGGGCAGGGCAGCCAGGAGGGCAGGCAGGAGAGCAGGGCAGGCAGGAGGGCAGGGCAGGGCAGCAGGGCAGGCCAGCCAGGCCAGGAGGGCAGGAGGGCAGCAGGGCAGGAGGCAGGAGGGCAGGGCAGCAGGCAGGCAGGCAGGGCAGGGCAGCAGGGCAGGGCGGGAGGCCAGGCCAGGGCAGCAGGGCAGGGCAGGCCAGGGCAGGCCGGGCCAGGCCAGAGGGCAGGGCAGGAGGGCAGCAGGGCAGGAGGGCAGCAGGGCAGGGCAGCAGGGAGGGCAGCAGGGCAGCAGGGCAGGCGAGGGCAGGGCAGGGAAGGGCAGGTGCGGGCCAGGCCAGGCCAGCAGGGCAGCAGGGCAGGAGGGCAGCAGGGCAGGAGGGAGGGCAGCAGGGCAGCAGGGCAGGGCAGGCCGGGCCAGGGCAGGCCAGGGCAGGGCAGGCCAGGCCAGCAGGGCAGGCCAGCATGGCAGGGCAGGAGGGCAGGAGGCAGGAGGGCAGGAGGGCAGGAGGGCAGGAGGGCAGGAGGGCAGCAGGGCAGGGCAGGAGGGCAGGGCAGGGCAGGGCAGGCCAGGGGGGCAGGGCAGGAGGGCAGCAGGGCAGGGCAGCAGGCCAGGGCAGCAGGGCAGTGCGGCAGGCAGGGCAGCAGGGCAGGGCAGGCCAGGCCAGGAGGGCAGGAGGGCAGGGCAGGAGGGCAGCAGGGCAGCAGGGCAGGAGGGCAGCAGGCAGGGCAGGGCAGGCCAGGCCAGGGGCGGGCAGGCCAGGGCAGGCCAGGGCAAGCCAGCAGGCCAGGGCAGCAGGGCAGGGCAGGAGGGCGGCAGGGCAGAGGGCAGCAGGGCAGGGCAGGAGGGCAGGGCGGCCAGCCAGGGCCAGGGCAGGCAGGGCAGGGCAGAGCAGGCCAGGGCAGGCCAGGCCAGGGCAGGGCAGGAGGCAGGGCAGAGGGCAGCAGGGCAGGGCAGCAGGGCAGGGCGGCAGGGCAGGGCAGCAGGCAGGCCAGGCAGGGAAGGGCAGGGCGGGCGGGCGAGGCCAGCAGGGCAGCAGGGCAGCGGGCAGGGCAGCAGGGCGGGCAGGCCAGGGCAGGCAGGCCAGGCCAGGCAGGGCAGGCCAGCAGGGCAGGGCAGGAGGGAGGGCAGCAGGGCAGGAGGGCAGCAGGGAGGAGGGCAGCAGGGCAGGAGGGCAGGGCAGCAGGGCAGGCCAGGCCAGGCCAGGCCAGGAGGGCAGGGCAGGAGGGCAGCAGGCAGGAGGGCAGGGCAGCAGGCAGGGCAGGCCAGGCCAGGAGGGCAGGGCAGAGGGCAGCCAGGAGGGCAGCAGGGCAGGGCAGGAGGCAGGGCGAGGCAGCAGTCAGTGCAGGGCAGGGGGGAGGGCAGTAGTGGAGGCAGGCAGGGGGCAGCAGGGCAGCAGGGCGGCAGGGCAGGAGGCAGGGCAGTAGGGCAGCAGGGCAGGAGGGAGCGGCAGGGCAGCAGGCAGGCAGGAGGGCAGGGCAGCAGGGCAGGCCAGGCCAGGAGGCAGCAGGGCAGGGCAGCAGGGCGGGGCAGGAGGGCATGGCAGGGCAGGGCAGGCAGGGCAGCAGGCAGGAGGGCGGGCGAGGCAGGGCAGGAGGGCAGCAGGGCATGGCAGGGCAGGCCAGGAGGGCAGGGCAGGAGGGCAGCACGGCAGGAGGGCACCAGGGCAGGAGGCAGGGCAGGAGGGCAGGGCAGGCAGGCCAGGCCAGGCAGGAGGGCAGGGAGGGCAGCAGGGCAGGAGGGCAGCAGGCCAGGAGGGCAGCAGGACAGGGCAGGGGGCAGGGCAGGGCAGCAGGCAGGGCAGCAAGGCAGGGCAGCAGGGCAGGGCAGGGCGGGCAGGCCAGGCCAGGCCAGGCCCCGCAGGGCAGGCAGGCCAGGGCAGGCCAGGCCAGGCCAGGGCAGGCCAGGCCAGGGAGGGCAGGAGGGCAGCAGGGCAGGAGGGCAGCAGGGCAGGGCAGGGGAGGGCAGGGCAGGGCAGGCCAGGGCAGGGCAGGGAAGGGCAGGGCGGGCAGGCCAGGCCAGGCCAGCAGGGGGAGGAGGGCAGGGCAGGAGGGCAGCACGGCAGCAGGGCAGGCAGGCAGTGCAGGCCAGGCCAGCAGGGCAGCAGGGCAGGGCAGGAGGGCAGCAGGGCAGCAGGGCAGGGCAGGGCAGCAGGGCAGGGCAGGGCAGGCCAGGAGGGCAGGGCAGGAGGGCAGCGGGCAGCAGGGCAGGGCAGGGCAGCAGGGCAGGGCAGCAGGGCAGGGCAGGCCAGGCCAGGAGGGCAGGGCAGGCCAGGAGGGCAGGGCAGGAGGGCAGCAGGGCAGGGAGGGCAGGGCAGGCAGCAGGGCGAGGAGGGCAGCAGGGAGGGCAGCGCAGCAGGGCAGGGCAGCAAGCAGGGCAGGGCAGCAGGGCAGGGCAGGGCAGGACAGGGCAGGGCAGGGCGGCCAGGCCAGGCC
>NW_022681366.1:0-5961 GCF_009764315.1 Trachypithecus francoisi | reverse complement strand
GATGCAGCTGACTTGAGCATATCTCGTTTTGCTTTGTTTTCCTCACGGTAACCTGGCAGTGCTGTGCACCAGTGCTGCTGGTCAGCTGTTTTTTTCGATGGACTGGCAGAAAATCAAACTGAGACCCGGGTTCCTTTCCCCTGGGTACTGACCAGGTGGGAGAAAAGGACGTTATCTGAGTATCATCTTCATGAGGGCTGGTGGGGAAACGTCAACTTTAAGGTGCCTGGGATCTAAGGCATGGAACCCAGAGTGCAGCGGAACGTAGTGGATGTAGCCTTGGGAGCAGAGACGTGCGGGCCGGTGCCCTCGTTCCTGGCGGGTTCTGAGTGCAAGAAAAGGTTAGTGAACCAGCCGAGGTCACGGAGCAACCTGCCAAGACCTGCCTGGATGTATGGCTGGCGTCCGTGCTGGCCCCAAAACTGCCCATTTGGGGATTTCTTGCAGTTTGCGACCCACCTAGGGGTCTGGAGAGCGTCCAAATCATGACCCCAAAGAACGAGGTGTTGCCTTGAGATCCTCCAAGGTGAGGGTAGGAATTTTTTGCTTTTTGCAATTAGCAATAATTTATTTTGAATGATCTTGGACCTATTTTCCACTTCGTATAGGAAGAGAGACAGAATAAAAAGTCTCAATGTGCCAGATGCCATGTAATGAAGTCGTGGGGTTAACATTGTTGATTATTACGTAACATCACGTTAATTGGAACATATTCACACGTGTCCACAGTATGTGTGTGTGCCCAGTCCGGTGAGCACGTTGGGTTGGGGTCGCTGCTGGTTCATGCAGCCCCTCTGGGTGATGCTTTCTCTGTGACTTGCCGATGATTATGGGTACTAGTCAGTTTCCAAAGCCTCCGATTATGATGGGCATGACTATAAAGAAAATTAGAACAAACGCATGCGCTGTAACGATAACGTTGTCAATATGGTCGTTGCCTAATAGGTTGCCGGGCTGACCTAGTTCGGCTCGAATAAGAAGACTTAGGGCTATGCCTATGATTCCAGCCCATGCGCCGAAGAGTAAGTACAAGGTTCCAATATCCTTGTGATTTGCTGAGAAAAACCAACGTTTGGCGAGCATAGGTAGAAGGAGGTAAAATGGCTGAGTAGGCGTTAGGCTGTAAACCTAAGGACAGAGGTAAAGCCCTCTTTTTTACCAGCCCCGAGGTGATTTTCATGTTGAATTACAAATTCAAAGGAGCAGCTTTGATTTCTGCTGGGGCTTCGCCAGCCTTTTTTTCCCTGTGGCGGGAGAAGTAGATTAAAGCCAGTTGATTAGGGTATTTAGCTGTTAACTAAATTTTTATGAGTTTGAGTCCCATTGATCTAGCAAGGGCTTAGCTTAATTAAAGTGATTGATTTACATTCAGTTGATGCAGAGTAGAGTTTTGCAGTCCTTATACATTTCAGAAATTAAGTGTGGTTTAACTTCCTAAGAGCTTTGAAGGCTCTTGGTCTTATTTAACCTAAATTTCTAGGGAATAGTTAGGGCTAGTGGGGAGATTGGTAGGAGGAAGGTGGTGAGAATAATGAGCGGGGGGGTTAGGAGTGTGGATTTTGTGTTTTCGAATTGTCATTTTATTTTTACACTGTTAGATGTTTGGAGCAGTGTTATGGAGGTGGTATAGATTAGGCTTATATAGAAGTATAAGTTAAACAGGGTTATAATAATGATGATGATGGGGTGAGGAAGTTGTTGTTTTTTATAAGTTCTTGAATGGTAATTCATTTTGGTAGGGAGCCAGTTAATGGGGGTAAGCCTCCTATGGATAGAAGAGTGGATGCTATTAATGGTATTAATGAGGTTAACTTGTTTCAGGTGCGGGATAGTATGAGGGTTGTGGTGTTTGAGTTTAGGTTTAAGGTTAGGAATGCAGTGGTTGTTAAAATAATGTATACGGTTAGGTAAAGGATTGTGATATTCGGGTTGTATATTAGTGTTATCATTATTCAGCCTATGTGTGTAATTGAGGAGTATGCTAGGATTTTACGTAGCTGTGTTTGGTTGAGGCCTCCTCAGCTACCTGCTATGATAGATAGGATTGATAGGGTTAGGAGAATGTTGATATTAGTTCAAGGGTGAATTTGATATATAATTGAGGTAGGGGCTAGTTTTTGTCATGTGAGAAGAAGTAGGCCAGGGATCAAGGGTGTTCCTTGGGTGACTTCTGGGACTCAAAAGTGAAACGGGGCTATTCCTAGTTTTATAGCAAGGGCTATTATTATGGCTAGAGATGAGAATTGATTGATGTCATTTATTATGGTTCAATGTCCGGAGAATAGGTTGTTGGAAATAATTGCTATCATGAGGACTATAGATGCGGTAGATTGTATGAGGAAATATTTGGTGGCAGCTTCTGTGGAGCGGGGGTTTGTTTTTTAAATTAGAATTGGAGCAAAGGCCAGTGTATTTATTTCTAGGCCTGCTCAGGCAAGGAATCAGTGCGAGCTTAGTGATGTAATGAGAGTGCCTGTGATCATGGTGAGGTAAATAATAAGTTGGGCTAATGGATTAATTAGAACGGGAAGGGTGTAACCAACATTTTCGGGGTATGGGCCCGATAGCTTATTTAGCTGACCTTACTTTAGGATAGAGTGTGACAGGTAGCACGGAGAAATTTGGGTTCTCAGGAGTGAGTTCAACGCCTATGATTCTAGAAATAAGAGGGCTAAGACCTCTATTGTTTACTCTATCAAAGTAATTCTTTTGTCAGACATATTTCTGGGTTTGAGGGGGAATTCCGGAGATTGTAATGGGTGTTGAGATGTATCATATGTGGAATGCTAGTGTAAGTGGGAGGAAATTCTTTCATAGTTAATGTATGAGTTGATCATAAGGGAATCGGGGGTATGTTGCTCGAATTCATAGGAATAAAGAGGTCAAGAGTAGTGTTTTGATAGTAAAGCACGTTGTGAATAGTTCTGGGTGGTGAATGGGGTAAAATGTTCCTAGGAAAATTGTAGTTGTTAGGGCATCTATCATGATAATGTTTATGTATTCAGCTATGAAGAAGAGGGCGAATGGACCCGCGGCATATTCAATGTTAAAGCCTGAGACTAGTTCTGATTCACCTTCTGTGAGATCAAAGGGAGCTCGGTTGGTTTCTGCTAGTGTGGAAATAAATCATATTATGGCTAAGGGTCATGATGGTAGGAGGAGTCACAGGTGTTCTTGTGTTGTGATGGGTGCGTGAAGGTTGAATGAACCGCTTTTTAGTAACACTGATAATAGGATAATAGCAAGGGTAACTTCGTATGAAATTGTCTGGGCGACGGCTCGTAGTGCTCCGATTAGTGCATAGTTAGAATTTGATGCTCATTCTGATCATAAAATGGAGTAGACAGCTAGGCTAGATGTGGCTAGGATAAATAAAAGTCCTAGGTTAAAACTGATTAGGGGATTGGGCATAGGGAGGGGCGTCCATAGTAGGAGGGCAATGGAAAAGGCTAGGGCCGGTGCAATGGTGTAGAGAGTAGTAGTGGAGGTTGAAGGTTTTAAGGGCTCTTTGGTGAAGAGTTTGACTGCATCGGCAAAGGGTTGTAACAGTTCCTAGGAGCCTACAATATTACGACCTTTACGTAGCTGCATGTAGCCTAGCAATTTTCGTTCAGTAAGTGTGAGAAATGCTATGGCGGCTAGTACAGGTATGATGGTGAGTAGCAGATTTGTTGTGAACATAATGTTAAGAAGAGGAGTTGAACCTCTGATTGTAAAGTTTTAAGTTTTATGCAATTGCCGGGCTCTGCCATCTTAACAAACCCTGTTCTTGGGCCGTGTGTGTGATCTTTTGTTAAATTAAGACTAGGTCATTTATGGAATGAAGGCACTTTTTGAAGTGGGCCGCATTTCTCTTGTCCTTTCGTACAGGGAGGAATATATAATAGATAGAAACCGACCTGGATTGCTCCGGTCTGAACTCAGATACCGTAGGACTTGAATCGTTGAACAAACGAACCCTTGATAGCTGCTGCACCATTAGGATGTCCTGATCCAACATCGACGTCGTAAACCCTACTTTTGATATGAACTCTAGAATAGGATTGCGCTGTTATCCCTAGGGTAACTTGTTCCGTTGGTCAAGTTATTGGATCAATTGTGGGCATTGCGCTTTGACTTGTTTAGTCTTGGCATAGGTCATTCGGAGGTTTAGTTATGCTCCGAGGTCACCACAACCAAAATTTTTAATGCGGGCGTAGTAGTTTGAGTCCGTGGATTTATGTGGGTGTTTGGCTGCATTAGTAAATTAAAGCTCCATAGGTACTTCTCGTCTTATTGTTTTATGCCCGCCTCTTCACGGGTAGGTCAATTTCACTGGTTGAAAGTAAGAGACAGTTGAAACCTCGTCTTGCCATTCATGCAAGTCCCTATTTAAAGAACAAGTGATTATGCTACCTTTGCACGGTCAGGGTACCGCGGCCGTTAAACATGTGTCACTGGGCAGGCAGTGCCTCTAATACTGGTAATGCTAGAGGTGATGTTTTTGGTAAACAGGCGGGGCTAGGCTTGCTGAGTTTCTTTTACTTTTTTTAACCTTTCCTTAAGTGCATGCCTGTGTTGGATTAACAGTACAAATAATACTGGCTTGTTTATATTTTAATATTGGGCTGTTAAACATTGGTGAAGTATTTCGATCTGATTTAGGCTTATGCGGTGGAGAAGGTGTTCATGTTACGCATACTAACATGATTGCTTCTATGGTGTAATAGATTAATCCAATGTGATGTGAGGAGTTCTATGAGATCTTTGGGATTTTTAAAGTAGTTGATGTTGAGCTTGAACGCTTTCTTAAATGATGGCTGCTTTCGGGCCAACTATGGAAGTTAAATTTTTTACTCTCTATGCAAGGTTTTTCCTAGTGTCTAAAGAGCTGTCCCTCTTTAGACTAGCAGTTAAGTTTACAGTGGGATTATGTAGTTCTGTGGGTAAACTTCAGGTTGAACTAAGATTCTATCTTGGATAATCAGCTATCACCAGGCTCGGGAGGCTTGTCACCTCTACCCAAAAATCTTCCCACTCTTTTGCCACATAGACGGGTGTGCTCTTTTAGCTGTTTTTGGGTAGCTCATCTGGTTTTGGGGAATTTGGCTTTCGTTGTCTTTGCGAAATGGTCTCTAGTTAATTCATTATGCAAAAGGTATAGGAGTGAGTCCTTGCTATTTTGTGCTTGGTTAATTTTTTTTTCATCTTTCCCTTGCGGTACTATGTCTATAGCGCCTAGGTAAAATTTCTATCGCCTATACTTTTGTATATGTAAATGGTTTGGTATATGCTGATTTAGTAATAGTATTAATTGGATTTTTGGGCTAGTGTTGACTCAGGGCAATCAAGTAATATTGACATCTTCTGGGTGTAAGCTGGATGCTTTATATTGAGCTATGCCTTGTTTTATCCAAGTGCATCTTCCAGTACACTTACCATGTTACGACTTATCTCCTCTGTATAAATGTCAGGGGTGTTGAGTTAAGTTAGTCCTTAAATATATTTGAGGAGAGCGACGGGCGGTGTGTGCATGCTTCATGGCCTAATTCAATTAAGCACTCTATTCTTAATTTACTACTAAATCCTCCTAGGATTTTTAGATTTCATAAAAGTTATTGGAGGATTTTCTGGGGTAGAAAATGTAGCCCATTTTCCCCATCTCATAAGCTACACCTTGAGCTAACGTTTTTGCGTGGGCGTTTGTGCTTACTTTGTAGCGTTTGTTAGGGTTTGCTGAAGATGGCAGTATACAGGCTGAGCGAGGGATGGTGAGGTGGATCGGGGTTTATCGGTTATAGAACAGGCTCCTCTAGGGGGATGTGAAGCACCGCCAAGTCCTTTGAGTTTTAAGCTGTTGCTTGTAGTTTCTGGCGAGTAGTTTTGTTGTTTTAACTATTGAAGTTTAAGGCTAAGCATAGTGGGGTATCTAATCCCACTTTGAGTCTTAGCTATTGTGTGTTCAGAAGCTTTAAAGCCACT
>NW_022681365.1:0-5722 GCF_009764315.1 Trachypithecus francoisi | reverse complement strand
AAGTACTAAATATGTTTTTGAAGTGCGGTGTGTGTGTGGTGGACTCCTTTTTAGGTCATGGGAGGGAGGTAAAGCAAAGATCAGATTTGCCGATGAACATTTGTGCATATGCTAGTGGAGAAGTCATATGTCTTGACGGCACCTGCGTAGTCTGATTTTGGTTTCGTTAGTGTCCGTAGCCACAAGCCTCAGCCGCCTCTGGGACCCACCCTGAGGGGCTGTGGTGAGGGTTATTACAGAGTCGGGTGTCTTAGTGAATGGCACAAACGACCTTGTGGGCCTACTTTGGCTTTGTTTGAACCTCTAGATTGTTAAACTAAGTTTAACATTTTGAGGATTATAAATTGTGATTCTTGTCTAAGAAGAGTTTCTGTGTCTCTGAAGACAGGAGCCCCAATACAGATGGTCCCTGGCTCACAATGGTTACATTTGTGATTTTTTTTTCAACGTTGTGATTGTGTGAACTAGTCACACTCTGCATTGTTTGGCCCAAGGTGGGCTGCCTCTGGATGAACCCGTTGTAAGTTGAAACTATTATGTCAAATGCACTTTCTATTTAGGATATTTCAGCTTACGCTGGGTTTATTGGAACAGTTTCATCCCACGGTAAGTCAGGGAGCGGTGCTCATAAAAGTAGATATGATCTCATAGATACCATGAGATATAATGTCTCTGATGTTATAGAGATACGGCGAATACAATCAAGTGGGACTTGGAAGCCTTGGAGAGACTCACATGCGTGGGTCCTGGAATGCAAACGTGAGTGCCACTGGCTTCTGGATGTGACATCTGTGCCTTCTGCTTAGCCCAGTGTGTTATCGGCTGCTCTCGAGGGCAGAGAGGTCCAGCGTTCCTGTGTTTAGGTGTTTGAGCTGCCTTAAGAGGCTAGGTCAATTCTCATTGGTGTCTTCAGGGCTTCAGGCCTTCTGAACAAGCAGGAGGAAGGACGACTTTGTAGAGCTTTGGAAATCTCAACGGACTTCAGGGCCATCCCCCTTGGCAGGAGAGAGCCCCACTGGAGGCGAGCAGGGTGCCGTGTGGGCCTGTGCTGGGCCCAAAGGTGTACGGACGTTGTGAGAGCCACAGGACACAGATCGGTCTTGGTTCACAACTGGTGTCGATGGCCACGCAGCATTTCTTCCAGGTACATGAGTGCGGGGACTTGGGTTTTGGGGTGTGCGTCCTGGTTGCCTAGTTGCTTGGAAGACCCCTATTCAGACCCCAGCCTGAGTCACCGTGACAGGTCTCCTGCTTCACATGCCACACGGAAGCCATGGCGTCGGTCACTGACGTCCACCAGGTGTCAGATGTGCGTGTGTATCTTCCTTGGTCTGGGGATGGGTCTTGTTTTGAGGTTATAGTAAACGTTGTTTAAGAGGGGTTTCGGATTTTTTCTGTTTTTGCAAGGAGGCAGCAGGGAGTGCTTGAGCAGTGAGATCCCCTTTCCAACCAATGCAATTTCAGATCCCAGCAGGTCATGAAGGCAGCGGAGCTGTGGGATCTCCTTTCCAACCAATGAGAATTCAGATCACAGCAGGTAGTTACCGCAGCGGGGCAGCGGGGCGGGTGGCAGAACCCTGAACTGTGGCTGTTTCTCGTGTCTTGCCCCACGGACAGAGTGTGCTGGGGCCTCTGTGGTCCTCTGTGGGGTGAGTGGAGCGCATGCGCTGGGTGCTGCTGGGCCTTGGCTGGCTCCCACCGGGGTTTATGCAGGACTGTTATTAAGACCATTGGAACCCAGAAAGCAGCACGAGGAGAACGGGATTGTGCCTTTCTGGATCGTTGGTGCTTCCCAGTCTCAGACACTGAGCAGGCTCTGAGGGGTCGCTCCAGGAAGACTTGCACAGTCGGCCCCGGGGTGGAGGGGGCTGCAGCGGGTCTTGCAGGAGCTGGAAGTGGGGGTGAGTTTTCACCAGCGGGACCTTTCAAATGGGCCCAGCAGGATGCATCCGTGGAAATGGTGCCACCTAACGCAGGGCTGCGGCCAGCAGGACCTGAAAGGCTACAGCGGGCTCTGTTTCTGCTCTCTCTCCAGCCTCTGCACGGTTTCCTTGGTTTTTGTCTGTTTGGAGGACGCTTCCCCCTTCTTGTGCTTACCTAGCCTTCTGAGCTTCCTTGTTGAGTATGACAAAGCCCAGAAGGCATTTTTATCGCATAATTGTGTATCCTGGTGGCTGGATAAATGACCTGCAAATGTGGGTGACTCCGTAGCTCTGAGGGTGTCCAATATCCAAGACAGAGGTGGGAAGGAAATGTTCAGGCAGGCGTCAGAGGATCTGTTCTCTGCTTTACACTGGGGTCCTGGTTTGCTGACATCCTCACACTCGATCCAAAATGGGGATAATGAAGTCCACGGATTCGGCGTCAGCTGAGAGCTGCCTCCAGCACAGTCTTGTGTGAGTAACAGTTTCTATGTTTGGTGCAAAGGGCGGGCGTCCGTTGATCTTATTTGTGGTGGTGCTTATGGTGGCTTTTCCGTAAGGAATGTAGACTTGATTAGCTTTGGCAAGGGAATCCTGAGTGATAAATTGGAAGAATGTTTCAGGAAATTCTGGAACCTGCAGTGAATCTGGAATCTGTACGAAATTGAGATTTGGATTCTCACGATTTCCTAATGCTACCCCAAAACCCAGTAGTTGAGACAGTCATGAGCTTCAGTTGTGCTGCCCCGGTTCCCCATTTTAAAAGGAATCCGTTGCTTTCATCTAGAATGTTCTGAGCTCTGAGTGCTGCCGGCAGAGTGACCAGCTCTCTGCATCAGAGGGGAAGCCAGGGCTGCGCTCACGGCGTCGTGGCAGCTGGGAGCTGACCCTGGACCTCAGGCACGTGTGATGCTGACCATTTTCTGTCAACTCCAAGGGTGTAGTGGTCTCCTTGGCCCTTTACAGTCTTCTGAAGCTTTTGATGTGTCTGCACTTTATAGATTTTTCAGAAGTAGACAGCCTTTTCCCACACCCTTGGGCTGAGTTTCGTCAGAGGCTGGTGTGTGGGAAGCACCACACCCACATTCTGACAGGGAAGACTCTGGTGCCCAACTGAGGTCAGAGTGGAAATTTGTTCTTCCTTCCCTCCAGTCTGGTCCAGCTGCTCCCTGCTTGGCCAGAAGAAAATCATGCTTATCCAAGTCGTAGGCAAACCCCCGAAGTCAAACATTTATCTTTTTTCTTTAATATGCCCATTCCCAGGAGGAACTTAAGGGCTTTGAGAACTGACACCTTAGGACTGTACTTTTCTTCAGACGGTAAAAACCTTGGTGTGTGACAATACTGAACATTGCCTGAGCCCTGTGATCCTGTAAAACAGTGATGGTTAAGACGTTCCCCGTCCCCACAACTGCGCCCCCACTTTTACTGCAAGAAGCCCCTTCCCATGTGGCTTAGGCTGACTGGCCGATGACCATTTACCGAGGACAAGGCCAGACACAGGCCTTCAAACCCCCCTTCTCTGCCTTATAAGTGATTAGCTCAACTGCCTGTTCCCACTGATCGATCACCTCCCACCTTGAAATGGTTCTTCGTGGTACAGTTGTGCCTAGGGGGGTGGACTTGTCTTGACTGTCGCCTTCCACAGAGGACGGTTAGGGTGGGCAGGAAAGAATTCTCTGCTACAGGTCTGCATTCCAGGCTGTTTCCAGAAGTGGGAATTCTGGTGCCCTGGAGTCTGGGAATGGATTTCTAGTGTCCCAGCTTCAGGTGGAATTGAAATGGAGTGAGACAACCCACCACACCATCTGGAGCCAGGAACTAGAGCCATTTGTAAAGTGGCAGATTCTCCATAAGATTACCAAAAAATGCGCTCAGCACGTTGCTTTCTTTCTCAAGATTGGCCATCTAAAATGGGAATTTGAAGCATGAATGTAGTTTTAAATTTTGAGTATTGTAAGCTTTAATGTAGCTTCTTTTGTTTCGTTTGCTTAGTGCAGATCTCAGCTACTGCAATTTGTTTTTACGCATTCTAAGTAGCTGGGACTAGCTCGTCGGCCTATTTTTTGTATTTTTAGTAGAGACATTTAGTATTAGCCAGATCTTGAGTGATTGTAAAGTGCTGGATTTAGTTAGCTCTTAAAATGTTTGCTGATTATCTGGAGATTTACTAAACCTTTGGAGTGGTAAATGAGTTGATCTATGATTGCTTTCTATGATATGACGTAATGAAAACCTGCAGTTGGTCAGCATATTGGCCAAAACAAATACTGCCTTCTTTTTGAGAAGTCTCGGTCTGTCAGTTGCCAATCTCAAATGCAATGCCTGGTTTAGCCAGTCAGTAGTATGGACTCAGGCGCCAGACCTCGGGTAGGGAGTAAGAGGTTCAGCGTATTAGCCAGGATGGTCTCGTTGATGAGTCTCCCTCAAAGTGCTGGGATTAATTGACACCAGGTTTCGAACAGGGTAGAGTGTAGGCCGAAGTGCAAATTCATTTCAGAGCTCGTCAGAGCCCTCAATGATTGAGCAGCCTTCTCAGGCGAACGTGTAACGTGCCGTGGTCTTGGCAAGGCTGGCTACTGATGTGTGCACTGACAGCACGGAGCCCCACCTAGGAAGATGTGGTTTCTGTAACAAGCTTTGGAAAACCGAAGTTCAGCTTCATATCCAACTTTGTTCCAGAAAAAGCTTTGACCAGATGGCCAAGACCTGATTGTCTCAGGGTTGAGACGTGGTTATAAAACTGCCCTTACTTGGTGCCAATCAGTGTTGGTCCACAGTGATACTCCTCCAACCTCACTGAATGGTTTGGAGACTGATATGAGACTGTGAAAATCTCCTTAAGGTGAAAAGGGCTCTGGGGCACCTGGGAATATCCGCAACCCGTGACCATTCCCCTTTAAGGTGGAAAGGACGGCTGGGTCACGCGGGAGCATCCGCACACCGTGGCCGTCTTCTTTAAGGTGGAAAGGGCTGCTGGGGTGCCCCGCAATATCCACACACCGTGGCGATTGTGGTTTCCCCCTTTCTGCTCAGTCACCTCTGTGTTCCCGCATTCAGGCTTTGGGACACTCATGAGCAGCTCGTCCCCTGGGCTGGTGAGGAAGGAGTGGGAGGTTGTTCTGAGGCTCTGTCACTGTCTGCCCTGTCATGAGCTGGCAAGGCAGCAAGGCAGTGGCAGGACCTGAGGAGTCTGGTCAGTGAGGGCTCCGGCAGGAAGTGCTGAGGCTTGAGGTGGCTCTGCCAGTCATAACCAAATGTCTTCCTCTTATTTCCATGATTCCTTCTAGTTCTGCACCTTGCACTGCTGTGTCTCTGTGTGTCTATAAATACACATGAGTTACGATACAGGTATCTCTTCCCCTCTGTATGGGGCTGGGTCCAGGGAGTGAAGTGCAAGACCCCCTTACTGCTGGATGCCCGCAGCATGAGGCACTGCCTGCCCTGCTAACGAATGCCTACAGCAAGTCCTGGAAGCCCCTTCTGAGCACCTGGCCTTTTGACGGTGTACAGGGGAGACAGATGAGCTCCCCTTGACCCACCCTGAGCAGAGACTGGGGAGGTGGCGGCAGCACGGTCCTCCATGGTGCATCCTTGGTGCATGGAGGAAAGGTGTTTCATGCTTAAAACACAGCCCATCCTCTCAAAAGCAGGGTGACAACCACTTTACATCTGGAATCTTAAAAAAGGGCCCGTCTCTTTGGGAGAAGAACGTGGCATGTACGTGTGTACCTCCTTTTTTTTTTTTTTGAGGCAGTTCCTCTGTCACCTAGGCTGGAGTATGGTGGGTGCAATCTCAG
>NW_022681364.1:0-6995 GCF_009764315.1 Trachypithecus francoisi | reverse complement strand
TCCATTGCATTCCATATTCCATTCCATTCCATTCCATTCCATATTCCATTCCATTCCATATGCCATTCATTACGTATCCATCCATTCCATTCCATTCATATTTCCTCCCATACCATATTCCATTTCATTCCATCACATTCCGTCCTTCATTCCATTCATATCGTGCATTTCCATTACCTTACGTTCTGTCCGTTTATTCCGTTTCATATTCCAGTCCATTCTATATTCCATTCCATTTTCCATTCCATTCCATATCCATTCCATTCCATTCCATTCCATTCCATTCCATTCCATTCCATTCCCTATTCCACTCCATTCCATTCCATTCCATATTCCATTCCATTCCATTCCATTTCATTGCATTCCATATCCATTGCATTCCATATTCCATTTCATTCCATTCCAATCCATTCATCCTAACCCATTCCTATTCCATTTAATTTCCATATTCCATTACATTACATTCCGATTTCATTCCTTTCCATTCCATTACTTTCCATAATCCATTCCATTCCATGGCATTCCATTGTACTTTATATCCCATTCCCTCCATGCATTCCGTTCCGTTCCATTCGATTACATATTCCTTTCCATTCCATATTCCATATTCCATTCCATTCCATTCCATTCCATCCGATTCCATTCCATTCCATTCCATTCCATTCCATTCCATCCATATTCTCTTCTGTTCCATTCAGTTCCATTCAATTCCTTTCATATTCCATTCCATTCCATATTCCATTCCATTCCATTAAATTCCATTCCATACCTCCATTCCATTTCTTATTCCATTCCTTTCCATTTCATTCAGCATTCCATTCCATTCCATATTCCTTTGCATTCCATTCCATTCCATTCCGTTTCATATTCCGTTCCACTTCGTTGCGTACTGTTCCATCCGTTGCATTCGCTCCACATTCCATTACATCCATCCATTTTTTCCATATTCCATTCGATTGCATTCCATTACACTCCATTCCATATTCCAATAAATTCCATTCTGTTCATTCCATTCAATTCCATTTCCCATTCCTTCCATTCCATTCCATAGTCATTGCATTCCATTCCATTTCATTCCGTAATCAATTCAATTTCAATTCCATTTCATTCCATATTCCTTTTCATTCCATTCTTCCTTCTGTTTCCATTCATTTCATTTCATATTTCATTCCGTTCCGTTCCACTCCGTTCCATTCAAATATTTTCCATTCATTCTATTTCATTTTATTGCTTTCATGTTGCATTCCATTCCATATGCATTCCATATTCAATCCCATTCAATATTCCTTTCCTTTCCATTCCATATTCCATTCCATTCCTATCATTCATATTCCCTACCATGCGTTCACCATCCCGTTCCAACCATTGTATTCCATATTCCATTCCATTCTATATTCCATTCCATTTTCCATCCATCCATTCCATTCCATTATTCCATATTTTCCATTCATTCCTTCCTTCCATCCATTCCATTCCATTCCTATTCCTTTCATTCCATACACATCCCATTCTATTGCATTCCATTTCTATTCCATTCATTCCATTCCATATTCCGTTCCATTCCATTCATTCCATTCCATAATTCTTCCATTCCATTCCATTCCATTCTGTTCTATTCCATTTCAATTTATATTTCGTTTCGTTCCATTCCATTCCATTCCATATTCCATTCCATTCCATTATATTCCATTCCATTCCATTGCATTCCATATTCCATTCCATTCCATATACCATTCCATTCCATGTTGCATTCCCTTCCATTCCACTCCATTCCATATTCGATTCCATTCCAGTCTATTCCAGTCTATATTCCATTCCTTTCCAAATTCCATTCCATTCTATTTCAATGCAATATCCATTCTGCTTCATATTCCTATCCATTCATTCCATTCCATTTTATTTCATATCCGTTCCATTCCATTCCATTCCATTTAATACTCCATTCCATTCCGTATTCCATTCCATTCCATGTTCCATTTCATTGTAGTCCATTCCATTCCATATTACATTTCATTCCATATTCCATTCCATTCCATTCCATTCAATTTCGTTCCATTTCATTCCGTTCCATATTGCATTCCATTCCATATTCCATTTCATTGCATTTCAATCCATTCCATATTCCGTTCCATTCCATTCCACTCCACTCCATTCCATTCAATTCCGTGCCATATTCCTTTTCATTCCATATCTAATCCATTCCACATTCCATTCTATTCCATTCCTTATTTCATTTCATTCCATAGTCCATTTCATTCCATTCCATTCCATATTCCCTTACATTCATATTGAATTCTATTCCATTCCATATTCCATTCCGTTCCATATTCCATTCCATTCCGATTCCATTATATTCCATATTGCATTCCATTCATTCCATTCCTTCCATATTCCATTCCTTCCATATACCATTTCATTCCATATTCTTTTATGCCATTCCATTTCATCCCGTCCATTCCATTTTCCATTGCATTCCATATTCCATTCCATTCAATATATTCATATTCCTCCATCATTCTATATTCCATTCCATTTCTTTTCTTTTTTTTTTTTCTTTCTTTTTTTTTTTGAGACGAGTCTTGCTCTGCCACCAGGCTGGAGTGCAGGGCCGGATCTCAGCTCACTACAAGCTCCACCTCCGGGATACCCATTCTCCTGCCTCAGCCTCCCAAGTAGTTGGGACTACAGGCGACCCGCCTTGTCACCTGGCTAGTACTTTTTGTACTTTTTTAAGAGACGGGGTTTCACCATGTTAGCCGGGTGCTCTTGATCTCCTGACCTCGTGACCACCCGTCTCGGCTCCAAAAGTGATGGATTACAGGCTACTTTCCATTTCATATTAGTTCCATTCCTAGGTTCATTCTCTTCATTTCCATACCATTCCACATTCAATTCCATATTCCATTCCATTCCATATTCCATTCGATTCTATTTCCATTCCATTCGTTTCATTCCATTCCATTGCATATTCCATTCTATTCCAATTCCATTCCATGCCTTAATGCATTCCATTCCATTCCATTCCATATCATCCCTACAATAATCCATTGCATTCCATTCCATTTCGTTCCCTTCCATTCCATTTGATGTTCTGTTCCATTCCATTACTTTCTGTTCTGTTCCGTTTCATTCCATTTCATATTTGATTCCATTTTGTATTCCATTCCATATTCCATCCCATTCCATTTCATTGCATTCCATTCCATATTCCATTCCATTTCATTCCATTCCATTCCATATTCCATTCCATTCCATTCTATTCTGTTCCTTTCCTATTCCATTCCATTCCATACTGCATTCCAATCCGTTTCATTGCATTCCATATTACATTCCATTCCATATCCATTGCATTGCATTCCATATTCCTTTAATTCATCCTTTCCATATTCCATTCCACTCCATTCCATACCAATCCATTCCATATTCCACTCCATTCCATATTCCATTCTATTCCATATTAAATTCCACTCCATTCCGTTCCATTCCATTCCATTTTATTCCATTACATTCAATTTTGTTCCATATTCCATTCCATTCCATTCCATTCCATTACACTCAATATTCCATTCCATTCCATTCCACTCCATTCCATTCCATTTTATTCCATTGCATATTCCATTGCGTTCTACTCCATTCCATATTCCATTCCTTCCATTCCATTCCATATTCCATTTCATTCCATTCCATTCCATTCCATTCCATTCCATTCCATATTCCATTCAACTCCATATTCCTTTTCATTTCATTCCATTCCCTTCCATTCCATTCATTTCATTCATATTTCATTCCTTTCCATTTCATTCCATTCCATATTCCATTTGTATTCCATGCCAATCCCTCCATATTCCTTTCCGTTGCATACAATGCCATTCCATTTCATTTTATATTACATTCCTTTGCATTCCATTCTTTCCCATTCCTATCCATTCCATATTCATTGGCTTTCCATATTCCATTCCATTCCATATTACATTCCATATTACATTGCATTCCATTCCATTCCATTCCATTCAATTCGATATACCATTCCAGTCCAGTCCATCCATATCCTTTCCATTGTATTCAAAATTGCATTCCATTCCACATTCCATTCCATTCCATATTCCATTCCATCCATTCCATTCCATTCCATTCCATTCCATTCCACATTCCATTCCAGTCCATATTCCATTCCATTCCATTCCATATTTCATCCTACCATATTCCTTTACATTCCATACATTCCATTCCCTTCATTCCATTTCGTATCCGTTCAACTCCGTTACTTTCGATTCTGTTCCGTTTCATTCCATTCCCTTCATTCATTTCATTCTATATTCCATTCCATATTCCATTCCACTCCATATTCCATTCTATTCATTTCATTCCATTGCATTCTATATTCGATTACTTTTTCATTCCATTCCTTTCCATATTCCATTCTATTCATATTCTATTGCATTCTATTCCATTCCATATTCCATTCTATTCCATTTATTTCCATGGCATTCTATATTCGATTACTTTTCACATTCCATTCCTTCCGTATTCCATTCTATTTCATATTCCATACTATCCATTATTCCATCCTTTCCAATCCTTTTTCCATTCCATTCTATTCCCATCTATTCCATTCTATATTCCTTTCCATTCCTTCCATTCCATTCCCCGTTTCCATTCCATTCCATCCATATTCCATTCCATTCCATATTCCATTCCATTCCATTCCATATTCCATTCAATATTCCTTTCCATTTCATTCCATATTCCATTCCATTCCAATCATTCCATGTTTCTTTCCATTCCAATCCATTCCATATTCAATTCCATTCCATATTCCTTTTTATTCCATATAATTCCATTCCATTCGGTTCCATGCATTCCATTTTCTTGCATTCTATTCCACTTCCGTTCCATATTCTTTCATCCTTATTAAATTCCATTCCATTCGGTTTCATATTCCATTCCTTTATTGCATTCCATTCCATTCCGTTCCATATTTCTTTCCATTCCATGTTCCATTCCATTCCATCCATTCCATATTCCATTCCATTCAATGTTCCTTTCATTTTATTCCATATTCCATTCCAATGCAATCCATTCCATTCCATTCCATGTTCCTTTCATTCCAATCCATTCCTATTCCATTACATTCCATATCCTTTCTATTCCATATTAAATTCCATTCCATTCAGTTCACATTCCATTCCATTTTTATTCAATCCATTCCATTCCTTCCATTTTCCTTTCCTTTCAATGTTTTTATTCCTTCTTTCCATTCCATTCCATTCCATTCTATTCCATATCCATGCCATTCCATTCATTCCATATTCCATTCCATTCCATTCCATTCATTCCATTGCTTCTATATTCGATTACTTTTCATTCCATTCCTTCCATCTTCCATTCTATTTCATATTCTATTGCATTCTATTCCATTCCATATCCATTCTATTCCATTTATTTCCATGGCTCTATATTCGATTACTTTTCATTCCTTCCTTTCCGTATTCCATTCTATTTCATATTGTATTACTTCCATTCCATGCCTTCCATCCTTTTTCCATTCCATTCATTCCATCTATTCCATTCTATATCCTTTCCATTCCAGTCCATTCCATTCCCCGTTCCATCCATTCCATATTCCATTCCATTCCATATTCCATTCCATTCCATTACCTATTCCATTCAATATTCTTTCCATTTCATTCCATATTCCATTCCATTCCCATCAATTTCCATGTTTCTTTCCATTCCAATCCATCCATTCCATATTCCATTACATCCATATTCCTTTCTATTCCATATTAATTCCATTCCCTTCGGTTCCATTGCATTCCATTTTCTTGCATTCTATTCCACTCCGTTCCATATTCTTTTCTATTCCTTATTAAATTCCATTCCATTCGGTTTCATTCCATTCCATTTTATTGCATTCCATTCCATTCGTTCCATATTTCTTTTCATTCCATGTTCCATTCCATTCCATCCATTCCATATTCCATTCCATTCAATGTTCCTTTCCATTTTATTCCATATTCCATTCCAATGCAATCCATTCCATTCCATTCCTGTTCCTTTCCATTCCAATCCATTCCATATTCCATTACATTCCATATTCCTTTCTATTCCATATTAAATTCCATTCCATTCAGTTCCATTCCATTCCATTTTTATTCCAATCCATTCCATCCATTCCATATTCCTTCCTTTCCATTTTATTCCATTCTTTCCATTCCATTCATTCCATTATTCATATCCATTCCATTCAATTCCATTCCATATTCCATCCATTCCATTCCATTCATTCCATTCCATTCCATTCCATTCTATTCCATTTCATATTCCATTCCATTCCATCCATTCCATTCCATTCCATTCCATTCCATATTCCCTCCATTCAATATTCCATTCCTTTCAATTGCTTCTTTTCCATTCATGACATTCCATTGCATATTCCATTCCATTCTCCATTCCATTTCATTCAATTCAATTCCCTATCTATTCCATTCCATTCCATTCCATTCCATTCCCTGCTTCCGTATGGCATTCCATTCCATTCCATTCCATTTTTTATTTCATTTCACTCCATATTCCATTCCATTCATTCCATATTCCCTCCTTTCCATTCCATATTCCATTCCATTTCATATTCCATTCCAGTCCGTATTTCATTCAATTCTATATTCCTTTCCATTCCAATCTTTCCATTCATATTCCTTCCATTCATATTCCATTCCGTTCTGCTCCATAATCCATTCCATTCCATTCCATTCCATCTCATTCCATTCCATTCCATATTCCATTCCTTCTCTTCCTTCCATTGCAATCCATATTCCCTTCCCTTCCATATGCCATCCATTCCATATTCCTTTCCATTCCATTCCATTCCTTCCATTGCATTCCTTTTCATTTCATATTGCGTTACGTTTTCCATTCCGTTCCTTTCGATTTCTTTCCATTCCATATTCCATTCGTTTCCGTTTCATTGAATTCCATATTCCATTCCATTCCAT
>NW_022681363.1:0-6025 GCF_009764315.1 Trachypithecus francoisi | reverse complement strand
ATCTTATTTTGTGAATATTTTTTAAAATTTTCTGGTTTTGATCGGGCGCGGTGGCTCACATCTGTAATTCCAGCACTTTGGGAAGCTGAGGCGGGCAGATTACCTGAGGTCAGGAGTTTGAGACCAGCCTGGCCAACATGGTGAAACCCCATCTCTACTAAAATTACAAAAATTAGCCAGGCGTGGTGGCACACGCCTGTAATCGCAGCTACTCGGGAGGCTGAGGCAGGAGAATTGCTTGAGCCTGGGAGGTGGAGGTTGCAGTGAGCTGAGATCCTGCCACTGCACTCCAGCCTGGCTGACAGGGCGAGACTCTGTCTCAAAAAAAAAAAAAAAAAAAAAGTCTGTTTTTAAAATTTAGGAGTTTGTATATTATTACATTGCAAGAAATTTAAAAAATATATATTCTAGATAAAAGTCTATTTCTAGGTCAGAAATATATTATGCAAATGTTTTCTGTTTTCAAGTATACATATGTGTATGTGTGCATATTTATATATAAAGGCTTTTGCATCTCTGTTAATGAGTCATATGATTTGTACTTTTCTCCTAGTATCTTTAACTAGTTTGAGTATTGTGATTATGATGGTTTTATAAGACAAGTTAGGAAATGATCCCTCCAACTCTTTTTTCTGAACTATTAGTATTACTTCTTCTTAAGACATTTGATGAAATTCACAGTGAAACCATCTGGGCCTGGATATATTTTTTATGAGAAGGTTTTCGGAGAGGAATTTAATTTTTTTATATAGATTTAGGGCTATTCAGAGTTTCTATTTCATATTGTTGCAGTTTCAGTGACTTTTTTTTAATAGTCACTTTTTATTATAAAAATAGCATTTGTTTATTTATCTAAGTTTTCAAGGTGACACAAAGTTGTTATAATATTGCCTTAGTATTCTTATTATATCTATAGGATTTGTAATGCTATCCTGTATTTCTTTCTGGTATTGGTAATTTGTGTTTTTACATTTTTCTTTTTTGAGATAAGTCTTGCTACAGCATTATCAATTTTAATGATATTTTCAGATAGTCAACTGCTGGACTGAATTGATTTTTCCTAGTGTTTGCCTACCTTCAATTTTATTTATGTATGCTCTTGTCTTTATTACTTCACTTTTTCTACCTACTTTGGGTTTAATTTACTTGTCTTTTAAAATCTTCTTAAGGTTGGAAACTTATATAATCTATTTTAAACATTTTTTTAGCATAAACATTTGTATTATACAATTTTTTTCCAACTCCCTTAGCCACATCCCACAAATTTTTATGTGCTGTATTTTCATCATTATTTAGTTGAAATAATTTTCCAGTCACCATTGTGATTTATTATTTGGTTTATGGTATATTTAGAAATGTGTTAATTTCCATATATTAGTACTTTTTAAACATAACTTATTGTTGTTCATTTCTAACTTAATTCCACTGTGATTGAAGAACATGCATACTCTGTAAGAGCTCACATTGTGTAATTATTGGGACATATTTTATGTCTTATTTTTAATTTATTTATTCTACCAATGCAGAAAAAGGAATGTAAAAGTTTTGATTTCTCACTTTTATTATGGATTAGTACATTTCTTTGTTCTGTCAGGGTTTGCTTATGTATTTTGAAGATTTTTTCTTAGGTGTAGATACATTTATAGTTGTTTATGTCTCCTTGATGAATTGACCGCTTTGTCATCATAAAATGTCCTTCTTTATCTTTGAGGATACTCTTTGTTTTATAGTCTGTTCTGTCAATAGAGCAACTTCATCTTTCTTTCTTAGCTTTTTCCATTCTTTTATTTTCAACCTGTGTTTTGTATTTAAAAATGTATCTCTTATAGACAACACATAGATGTCCCTTGCTTTTTATCCAATTTGACAGTTGTAGCCTTTTAATTGAACTATTTATTCCCTTTACGTTCAATATATATATTGATATGCTTAAGTTTATGCCTTCTCTTTGGTATGTATTTTCAATTTGTCCCATCTGTTTTTTTTCTGCTCTGTTTTTCCCTTCATGCTTTCTTTTGGGTTAATCAAATATTTTTTAGTCCTTCATTTTAATATCTTTATTGTCATTTAAGTACTGTACATTCTTTTTTTAGGGGTGTTTTAGGGATCATAATATGTACCTTTATTCCAATCTACTTAGAGTTAGTTTTTCTACTTACAAAATATGGAAACTTTGCTTTGCAACAGTTTATTTTCATTTATCCCCATCACCCTTTGTGGATGATTATACATACATATATATACACACCACACACATATATATAAATTATATACATTGTATTTGTGTTTATTTATATTTAAATTTTATTTTTATACATGGTAGTCCAAAAACAATGTTATAATGTTTAAACTTTAAAAAAGTAAGACCAAGGAGGCAACTCCAAGTGAGTATACAGGCATCATTAAAAAATGATGACTAATAAACTGATAGCTAAAGGGAAAGAGAAAATCTGAAAAACAAACATAAGAACTAAAAATTGATAGCCTACTGAGACCATGTAATATTGAGAAAAACTCTAAGATTACAGCAACATAGTACAGTGATCACTGTTCTTAATTACATTGCACATTAAAAAGTATTAAATATTATTAAATTTTAATCAGCAGGTATAGTTTTCAAAGGCAAGTAAGTATATAGCAATATTTTAGAAAGCTTTCAGTTCCAAAGCTTTGTTGGGAAACTTCACTTAGGTGAAAAATGTGTTCCTTGCTAATTTAATAATTCATTAGTTGCTGTCAATGTATGCATATATGTACATGCACATTCATATAGAGACAGTATTTGTGTTCAGATGCATTTGTATGACATTGTTTACAAGAAAATTGGCCAAAGGAGTTACCAATTCGGACATCTCTTCCTCTTGTAGTGATGGTTAAGGGTAAGTGACCTCTTTTTTGAACACATCATTTAAATGATTTCTAGTAAAATGACTACCTGAATCTTAGTTATTGACTTAATATCTGGGCAGAGTGTGCAACAAAACAGTATTCAGGTTAGGATAAGAAAATTGACCCAACGTGGAAAGGATGGATTATAGAATGGATGGAAAGAATGGATTATGATACTCCTTCTAATAAAACATGAAATAAAAATCCACAATTAGCTGAAGCAGCAAGATGCAGCCTATTCTCTTTTATTAGAAGTGCACATCATCTAATTCAGTATCTAGAGGCTTTATAGTCAGTTAAAGATACCTGTGAATTATTTGTTGTTACGGCAGTAATGTCAATTCCTCAAAATAGTTCCATTATGGAAACAGGCCTTTAATTTTCAATCCCAAGTGATACAGTCAGATAACTTATATCCTACCATGGTTCCTGGAGACAACTTACTCTTTGTTCTTTTCGTTGGGAAATCTGTTTAGATACAGAAATAGTTGGTATGACGTTTGTCCTGAAGTTATGTAGCAGTATACATGAGGAAAGCTCAGGAATTATATGGAATCTTTGCATTTTTTAAAAGCATATTTAGGAGTTTAAGACTTGTACATATGCTGTCATACTTTTATATACATGGTAAACAATTAAGATAAAAGTCAACTTTGCATAACCTTATATAGTTTTTTTTTGTGGTGAGAACACTTAAAATCTACTCTGTAAGGTAATGCACATGTTAATTAACTTGAGTTAGGAATTCTACAATGTATATATATTTCAAAACATCATGTTGTACATGATAGATATGTATAACTTTATTCGTCACTTTTAAAAAATGAAACATTTTTAAAAAGGCAACTTTGTACATTTGTTCTTTCTTCATATGCCCCAAGATATTTTTCATAGATTAAAACCACAGTTAATTCCCAATTGAATGAACAAGAGGTAGAAAATAATGGGAAAGTAGAATGCTGAGAGACCACCACATCCAACAAACTACTTAACTTTGGAATTTGTGTTCATTTAAATACACTAACGTTAGAATTTATGCTGTGGGCATTCCAAAAGTTCAGCATACAGTGATACAATTCCCCATTCCGACCTAGTACTCAATGGCTCCTGAAAATGGAATAGCTCATTCTTTATCTTTTTTTGCTAGCTCCCAAAACCAGCCTATAGTGATGTGCCTGAATTCAAACGGCAAGAAGATTTCAAAGACCTTGTTTAGAATTTGTAAAAGTTGGCTGGGCACGGTGGCTATGCCTGTAATCCCAGCACTTTGGGAGGCCAAGGCGGGCAGATCACGAGGTCAGGAGATCGAGACCATCCTGGCTAACATGGTGAAACCCCGTCTGTAGTAAAAAAGAAAATACAAAAAATTAGCCAGGTGTGGTTTCGGGCGCCTGTAGTCCCAGCTACTCAGGAGGCTGAGGCAGAACGGCGTGAACCCTTGAGGTGGAGTTTGCAGTGAACCCAGACGCACCACTGCACTCCAGTCTGGGCAACACAGTGAGACTCCATCTCAAACAACAACAAAAAAGAATTTGTAAAAGTTAGGGTTATTACTGATGTGAAATTTTAACAGATAAAGTAATTAAGCATAGTACAATAGGTATTCTCTATCAATAATTGTGAAACCTAGTGATCAGAAATGATTTTAGGGCACAGAATAACTTCAACAGAAACAGGAACAAACATCAGGACTTGATCCTTTCCATCTTTTAGCCACACTTCTTCTCCTAGTAGAAAGCAGAGGAAAATTAGAGTTGTAAGGTCTATTGATGCATCTTGGTAAGAACATTTGCATTAAACCACTGAGCTCCTAAAGAGATGCATCTCACTGTTACACTTTTTGCCCCCCTCAATTTGTTTATTCTTCCATGTCATGCACAGGGCAACTAGAGGTACCTACCAGTAATATTACATTTTGCTTAACTATTCTTTACACACAAAAAAGATCTTTCTCAATAGTCTAAATAACCTCCTTTTGCAGTGATTTTTTACAGATTTTGTTTAGGACGTGTGAATGTAGATGATTTACTGTACAGTTTAATAACGTAACTGCTTTGTTACTCACCAAGGTTTAGGTAAATACATTTGTGGCATGAGGGAGTGTGGGAATGGAGGGGTGGGGAAACACAGAGCTCACCATACACTCACATTTTTAATGCCATACTTCTTATCAAAGAGAGGTTACTTTAGAAAACTCTATGGCAGTGGACTTTTGTCCTTATATCATCAGCAAGGATTATGTAGCAATTCATTTGCAGATGTAGATTTTAGCCCAGTAAATTATAATCAACATCTATCTGAGGCATTGTGCTTCCTTTATCTAAAATACCCTGTTAATGAGTTTTCTGAATACACTAAATCATAATCTTTTATGAATCATATCTGTTTAAAAACCTTCAGAATCTCAATTAGATTGTCTTAGATGAAGAAAAAAAAATAAATGCTACAATGAATATCACTAAGTGTGGCAAAGTGGAATGTTATCTCTTAAACCACTGTCTCCTTTAGTGGCTTCTTCCAAGACAGGGCCTACACAATTGTTCCCATTTGCTTGAAAAAAAAAAAAAAAAATCACTAATATGGTGGTATTGGGAGTAAACTTACCCTCTAGTCGATCTTGCTGTTTTCAAGGATGATGCTCAGCATGTATACTTGGGCTTTTTAAAAGAGCCTTCTTGTATGTATCAACAGGGTAGTTTCTGTAGCTGCAGAGAATCAAGCGGACCGAACAGACTAAGCCAGACTGTTATGGATCACACCACAAATTAGAGGCAGATGCACTTTTTCAATCTGATGTTCTCTTTTGACATAATATGTCATTCTCTGTTTTTTCCCTTCTATTATGTTATATCACACCTAATTTGCCAAAAGGCTTGAGTCATTTTATGAAAATACATAAAATATGTGGAAATGGGTGAAAAGGAAACTAAGGGTGAGTAGGCTAAGATGGAGCCAGGATAAGGTCAGTAAGCTAATGCAAACCATAATGCTATATGATTCAGCTGCAGGTACAGAAGAACCTCTTTAAATATAGCCTGTAGCAACTGGGGTCAGGATGGGGCGAGATGGGAGGGCATAAAAGTATCTAATGTTTACAACATTTCAGTGGCCATCTTATTCTGGTTCCAGGGAAGAA
>NW_022681362.1:0-5932 GCF_009764315.1 Trachypithecus francoisi | reverse complement strand
GGACACTTCTTGGCGCAATGAAGCTTATGGTGACAAAGGAAATATATGAGGTGAGAACTAGAAAGAAGCTTCTTAGAAACTCCTTGGTCGTGGAGCAGGCATTAACATGTCTTTGAGGAAATTAGAAGGGCCTTTGGATCGCATGAGGCCTACGCTCATAAGGAAATAACATCAGTTCAAAACGTGAAAGAAGCTTTCTGAGAAACTTGTTTGTGATCTGTGAATTCATCTCACAGAGTTACAACTGAGTCCTCAAGAAGCAGTTTGCTAACACTCTTTTCGTGGAATCTGCAAAGTGATATTTGGGAGCCCATAGGGGCCCATTGTGAAAAAGGATATCTCTTCAGATAACAACTAGACAGAAGCTTTCTGCGAGATTGCTTTCTGATGTGTGACTTCAGCACACAGAGTTCCACCCTTCCCTTCTAGGAACAGTTTGCTAACACTGTTGTCGGGCATTCTGCAAAGTGATATTTGGGAGCTCATTGAGGGCTATGCTGAAAAAGGAAGTATCTTCAGAGAAAAACTGGAAAGAAGCCTTCTGGGAAAATGCACTTCGATGTATGAATGCAACTCACAGAGTTACATTCTTCTCTTCAGGGTACAGTTTGCTAACACAGTTTTCTTGAAATCTGCAATGGGACACTCTTGGCGCCATGAAGCTTATGTGACAAAGGAAATATACTGAGGTGAGAAATAGAAAGAAGCTTTCTTAGAAACTTCTTGGTGATGTGTGAATTCATCTCACAGAGTTACACTTATGTTTCGTGGAGCAGTGCATTAACACTGTCTTTGAGGAAATGGGAAGGGCTATTTTGGATCGCATTGAGGTCTACGCTGATAAAGGAAATAACATCAGTTCAAAACGTGAAAGAAGCTTTCTGAGAAACTTCTTTGTGATCTGTGAATTCATCTCACAGAGTTACACTGAGTCCTCAAGAAGCAGTTTGCTAACACTCTTTTCGTGGAATCTGCAAAGTGATATTTGGGAGCCCATAGGGGCCCATTGTGAAAAAGGATATCTCTTCAGATAACAACTAGACAGAAGCTTTCTGCGAGATTGCTTTTGATGTGTGACTTCAGCACACAGAGTTCCACCCTTCCTTCTAGGAACAGTTGCTAACACTGTTGTCGTGCCTTCTGCAAAGTGATATTTAGGAGCTCATTGAGGCTATGCTGAAAAAGGAATATCTGAGAAAAACTGGAAGAAGCCTTCTGGGAAAATGCACTTCGATGTATGAATGCAAACCACAGAGTTACACAACTAGACAGAAGCTTTCTGCAGGATTGCTTTCTGATTGTGACTTCAGCACACAGAATTCCACCCTTCCCTTCTAGGAACAGTTTGCTACCACTGTTGCGGCATTCTGCAAAGTGATTGGGAGCTCATTGAGGGCTATGCTGAAAAGGAAGTATCTTCAGAGAAAAACTGGAAAGAAGCCTTCTGGGAAAATGCACTTCGATTATGAATGCAACTCACAGAGTTACACTCTCTATTCAGTGTACAGTTGCTAACACAGTTTCTTGAAATCTGCAATGGGACACTTCTGGCGCATGAAGCTATGGTGACAATGGAAAATATAGTGAGGTGAGAACTAGAAAGAAGCTTTCTTAGAAACTTATGGGTCGTGGAGCAGGCATAACACTGTCTTTGAGGAACCGAGAAGGACTATTTGGATCGCATGAGGCCTACATCATAAAGGAAATAACATCAGTTCAAAACGTGAAAGAAGCTTTCTGAGAAACTTGTTTGTGATCTGTGAATTCATCTCACAGAGTTACAACTTAGTCGTCAAGAAGCAGTTTGCTAACACTCTTTTCGTGGTATCTGCAAAGTGATATATGGGAGCCCATAGGGGCCCATTTTGAAAAAGGATATCTCTTCAGATAACAACTAGACAGAAGCTTTCTGCGAGATTGCTTTCTGTTGTGTGACTTCAGCACACAGAGTCCACCCTTCCTTCTAGGAACAGTTGCTAACACTGTTGTCGGGCATTCTGCAAAGTGATATTTGGGAGCTCATTGAGGGCTATGCTGAAAAATGAAGTATCTTCAGAGAAAAACTGGAAAGGAAGCCTTCTGGGAAAATGCAATTCGATGTATGAGCAACTCACAGAGTTACCTTCTTCTTCAGGGTCACAGTTGCTACACAGTTTCTTGAAATCTGGAAGGGGGAATTCTTGGCGCACTGAAGTTATGGTGACAAAGGAAATATAGTGAAGTGAGAACTAGAAAGAAGCTTTCTTAGAAACTTCTTGGTGATGTGTGAATTCATCTCACAGAGTTCCACTTATGTTTCGTGGAGCAGTGCATTAACACTGTCTTTGAGGAACCTGAGAAGGGCTACTTGGATCGCATTGAGGCCTACTGTGATAAAGGAAATACATCAATTCAGAATGTGAAAGAAGCTTTCGGAGAAACTTCTTTGTGATCTGTGAATCATCTCACAGAGTTACAACTGAGTCCTCAAGAAGCAGTTTGCTAACACTCTTTTCGTGGAATCGGCAAAGTGATATTTTGGAACCATAGGGGCCCATTCTGAAAAAGGATATCCTTCAGATAACAACTAGACAGAGCTTTCTGCGAGATTGCTTTTGATGTGTGAACTTCAGCACACAGAGTTCCACCCTTCCCTTCTGGGAACAGTTTGCTAAAACTGTGTGTCGTGCATTCTGCAAGCGATATGTGGGAGCTCATTGAGGCTATGCTGAAAAAGGAATATCTTGAGAAAAACTGGAAAAGAGCCTTTGGAAAATGCACTTCGATGTATGAATGCGAACCACAGAGTTACACAACTAGACAGAAGCTTTCTGCAGGATTGCTTTCTGATGTGTGACTTCAGCACACAGAGTTCCACCTTTCCCTTCTAGGAACAGTTTGCTAACACTGTTGTCGGGCATTCTGCAAAGTGATATTTGGGAGCTCATTGAGGCTATGCTGAAAAGGAAATATCTTCAGGGAAAAACTGGAAAGAAGCCTTCTGGGAAAATGCACTTCGATGTAGATGCAACTCACAGAGTTACACTCTTCTCTTCAGGGTACAGTTTGCTAACACAGTTTTCTTGAAATCTGCAATGGGAACTTCTTGGCGCAATGAGCTTATGGTGACAAAGGAAATATTATGAGGTGAGAACTAGAAAGAAGCTTTCTTAGAAACGTCTTGGTGATATGTGAATTCATCTCACAGAGTTACACTTATGTTTGTGGAGCAGTGCATTAACACTGTCTTGAGGAACATGAGAAGGGTACTTGGATCGCATGAGGCCTACGCTGATAAAGGAAATAACATCAGTTCAAAAAGTGAAAGGAGCTTTTGAGAAACTTCTTTGTGATCTGTGAATTCATCTCACAGAGTTACAACTGAGTCCTCAAGAAGCAGTTTGCTAACACTCTTTTCGTGGAATCTGCAAAGTGATATTTGGGAGCCCATAGGGGCCCATTGTGAAAAAGGATATCTCTTCAGATAACAACTAGACAGAAGCTTTCTGCGAGATTGCTTTCTGATGTGTGACTTCAGCACACAGAGTTACACCCTTCCCTTCTAGGAACATTTGCTAACACTGTTGTCGGGCATTCTGCAAAGTGATATTTGGGAGCTCATTGAGGGCTATGCTGAAAAAGGAAGTATCTTCAGAGAAAAATTGGAAAGAAGCCTTCTGGGAAAATGCACTTCGATGTATGAATGCAACTCACAGAGTTACACTCTTCTCTTCAGTGTACAGTTTGCTAACACAGTTTTCTTGAAATCTGCAATGGGACACTTCTTGGCGCAATGAAGCTTATGGTGACAAAGGAAATATACTGAGGTGAGAACTAGAAAGAAGCTTTCTTAGAAACTTCTTGGTGATGTGTGAATTCATCTCACAGAGTTACACTTATGTTTCGTGGAGCAGTGCATTAACACTGTCTTTGAGGAAATGAGAGGGCTATTTGGATCGCGTTGAGGTCTACGCTGATAAAGGAAATAACATCAGTTCAAAACGTGAACGAAGCTTTCTGAGAAACTTGTTTGTGATCTGTGAATTCATCTCACAGAGTTACAACTGAGGCTCAAGAAGCAGTTTGCTAACACTATTTTCGTGGAATCTGCAAAGTGATATTTGGAGCCCATAGGGGCCCTTGGAAAAAGGTATCTCTTAGATAACAACTAGACAGAAGCTTTCTGCGAGATTGGTTTCTGATGTGTGACTCAGCCAAAGAGTTACCCCTTCCCTTCTAGGAACAGTTTGCTAACACTGTTGTCGTGCATTCTGCAAAGTGATATTTGGGAGCTCATTGAGGGCTATGCTGAAAAAGGAAATATCTTGAGAAAAACTGGAAAGAAGCCTTCTGGGAAAATGCACTTCGATGTATGAATGCAAACCACAGAGTTACACAACTAGACAGAAGCTTTCTGCAGGATTGCTTTCTGATGTGTGACTTCAGCACACAGAGTTCCACCCTTCCCTTCTAGGAACAGTTTGCTAACACTGTTGTCGGGCATTCTGCAAAGTGATATTTGGGAGCTCTTTGAGGGCTATGCTGAAAAAGGAAGTATCTTCAGAGAAAAACTGGAAAGAAGCCTTCTGGGAAAATGCACTTCGATGTATGAGTGCAACTCACAGAGTTACATCTTCTCTTCAGGGTACAGTTTGCTAACACAGTTTTCTTGAAATCTGCAATGGGACACTTCTTGGCGCAATGAAGCTGATGGTGACAATGGAAATATAGTGAGGTGAGAACTAGAAAGAAGCTTTCTTAGAAACTTCTTGGTCGTGGAGCAGTGCATTAACACTGTCTTTGAGGAACCTTAGAAGGACTATTTGGATCGCATTGAGGCCTACACTCATAAAGGAAATAACATCAGTTCAAAACGTGAAAGAAGCTTTCTGAGAAACTTGTTTGTGATCTGTGAATTCATCTCACAGAGTTACAACTGAGTCCTCAAGAGGCAGTTTGCTAACACTCTTTTCGTGGTATCTGCAAAGTGATATATGGGAGCCCATAGGGGCCCATTTTGAAAAAGGATATCTCTTCAGATAACGACTAGACAGAAGCTTTCTGCGATTGCTTTCTGTTGTGTGACTTCAGCACACAGGGTTCCACCCTTCCCTTCTAGGAACAGTTTGCTAACACTGTTGTCGGCATTCTGCAAAGTGATAATTGGGAGCTCAGTGAGGGCTATGCTGAAAAAGGAAATATCTTGAGAAAACCTGGAAAGAAGCCTTCTGGGAAAATGCAATTCGATGTATGAATGTAACTCACAGAGTTACCCTCTTCTCTTCAGTGTACAGTTTGCTAACACAGTTTTCTTGAATCTGCAATGGGACCTTCTTGGTGCAATGAAGCTCTGGTGACAATGGAATATCCTGAGGTGAGAACTAGAAAGAAGCTTTCTTAGAAACTTCTTGGTGATGTGTGAATTCATGTCACAGAGTTACACTTATGTTTCGTGGAGCAGTGCATTAACACTGTCTTTGAGGCACCTTAAAAGCGCTACTTTGAATGTCATTGAGGCCTACATTCATAAGGAAATAACATCATTTCAAAACGTGAAAGAAGCTTTCTGAGAAACTTCTTTGTGATCTGTGATTCATTCACAGAGTTACAATTGAGTCCTCAAGAATCTTTTCTAACACTCTTTTCGTGGAATCTGCAAAGTGATATTTGGGAGCCCATAGGAGCCCATTGTGAAAAAGGATATCTCTTCAGATAACAACTAGACAAAGCTTTCTTCGAGATTGCTTTCTGTTGTGTGACTTCAGCACCAGAGTTCCACCCTTCCCTTCTATGACATTTGCTAACACTGTTGTCGGGCATTCTGCAAATTGATATTTGGGAGCTCCTTGAGGGCTATGCTGAAAAAGGAAAATCTTGAGAAAAACTGGAAGGAAGCTTCTGGGAAAATGCACTTCGATGTATGATGCAAACCACAGAGTTACACAACTAGACA
>NW_022681361.1:0-5936 GCF_009764315.1 Trachypithecus francoisi | reverse complement strand
CAGCTACGTCAGCAGCGCGCTGGTGGCGGGCGACCTGCAGGCCCGCGTCTCGCTGGTGTTCGACCAGCAACCTGGACGGCGTGAGCTGGACGGATGCGGTCGTAGGCAACGCGGCGACCGCCACATTCAACGCGGCCGTGGCGCCGATCCTCGTGCACAACGAGGGCGCGGTCACCGAGCGCTGGGCGGTGCGGTTCACCTCTTCGACGGCATTTCACGTGATCGGCGAGCACGTGGGCCTGATCGCCGTTGGCGCCACACGGCGGACTGCTCGCCAACAACCGGCCAGCACACGCCGTATTTCACGCTGCCGGCCGCCGGCTGGCAGCGGCTGGGCGGCGGGCAACGTGCTGCGCATCACAACCGTGGGCGCGCTGTTCCCTGTTGGGCGGTGCGCACCGTGCAGCAGGGGCCGGAGGCCGGCATCACTACTCGTTCACGCTGCTGGCGCGCGGCGATGTGGATCGGCCGTGAGCCAGTTCGACCCGTATACGAGAGCGTCCGCGCTGCTCCTGAATTTCAGGGGGCGGCGGGCGACACCACGTTCGCTGACCAGGGGCCGAATGGCCTGCCGATCACGCGCCCGGAGACGTGGTGCTCAGCAGCGCCCACTCTCACGATGTTTCTGGCTACTTCGACGGAAGTGGCGACTACCTGTCCGTCGGGGGCGACCTGACGGCGCTCGATCTTACGGCGGGCGACATTACGGTCGAGGCGTGGGTGTGGGTGCCGCCGGCGAGTTGATGCGGTGATCTTCACGCATCGCGCCGTGGCCCAGCCGATTCGCCAACTACAACTTCTGCATCATCGGCGGGAAACTGCGGTGGGCAATTTCCGGGCACACGGCGGGCTGGGCACCCTGTACGCCAACTTCATGAGTCCGGACACGCTGCCGCGCAGCCAGTGGGCACGTCGCTGCCACGAGGCAGGGCAGCACGGCGAAAATATGGGAGAACGGGGTCACACCGCCGCCGCCACCGTGACGGGCACGCCGGTCATCGACACGTCGATTGCCAACGGCACCATGATCGGCTGGGAGCGCGGGCAGACGAGCGGCTACTACCTCTTCGGCTACATCCAGCGCTGCGCAATCACGCGCGGCGTGGCCCGCTACACGGCCGAGTTCACGCCGCCATCCGCGCCTTTTCCAACGTCGTCGGAGGACTACGGCTGCGCGTGCGCACGCGACGGCCGCAGGCATTCGACAGTGCCCTGCGCCGCCAGGGTGCGCGCGCTGCGGCAGGACACCGGCGCGCTGGCCGGCGAAGTGTTGACGGACGCGACCACCGGCGAAGGCACCATTGCTGGCTGGCCGCTGGCGTGTCTTACCTGCTCTACGCCGAGGCGCAAGAGGGCCAGTACTCGCCCTTGATCTGGGACGCCGTCCAGCCCGAGGTGCTGACATGACGCTGGCCATTGGTGCCGACCACGCCAGCGCGCTGCTGATGCCACGCGTGCGTTTGCCGACCAGGGCGCGGCGGCGTCGCAGCTGCGTTTCTACGGCACCGCCCAGCCCGCCACGGCGCCGCCCCTGGCGCCGATCCGCTCGTCGTCGTGGTGCTGAGCAAGCCCTGCGGGCTGGTCAGCGGCGGCGTGTTGCGGCTGACCCAGGGTACTCCTGACGGGGCGCTGATCGCCGCGACTGGCGAGGCCCGCTGTGCCGCTGGGTCAACGGCGCCGGCGTGTTTG
Organism: Trachypithecus francoisi; assembly: GCF_009764315.1. NCBI lineage: Eukaryota > Metazoa > Chordata > Mammalia > Primates > Cercopithecidae > Trachypithecus > Trachypithecus francoisi. The sequence goes on along the minus strand of NW_022681361.1, from coordinate 4,247 downwards.
GTGGCCGACGGCAGCGCCGGGCCGCTGCCTCCGGCGCGAGCATCACCAATGGGCGCCTGGTGGTGCCGCAGGGCGTGACGGCGCCGGACTTCGTGATCGGCGGCGCGCCGGCCGGCCCAATGGCGCGCTCAGCTCTACGCCGGCGGGCTGCTGCCACGGTGGAGGTGGCCATCACGTGATCGAGTTCGTTTTCAGCCAGCCGGCGCGCACCGGCGCCGCGCTGACGACGATCGAGTTCCTGTTTGGTGAGGTTGCACAGGCGGTCGGCGTCCATGCCGCGACCGACGTGCCCCGAGGCCTGCGCGCGTTCGCGCCGCTTGCGTTCCCAATGCTCGGGCAGACGGCGCTTCCGCTGGAGCGAGGGGGCTTCGCCGCCTCCAATACGAGTCGCGCACGCCAGCGCCCCACGTGGGCCCACAACAGCCAGGCCTGGCAGCGAGCCCAGGGCGCCAGCGCGCGGATTGCCCCTGGCTGGCAACAAGCCAGACCGCAGCCTGCCGGATGGTCCCCGCGATGGCAGCGTGGCCAGCCCGCGCAGGCCGGCTGGCATCCCTCCTGGACGACGCCCAGCGGCTGTGCTGGCGACCTGGCTGCGCTACCAGCGCGCCCGCGCGTTGCCCGTCGCGGCCCTGGTGCTGCGCTGGCAGCAGGCCGGGGGCCGGCGCGACGCGACGGTGCTTGCCTTCGAGGGGGCCGGCGCTTGCCTGCCGCAATGGTCCGTGCGGCTTGGCAACAAGCCGTGCCGGTGGCGCGGCGAAACGAAAGCCTTTTTAGCAGCGCCTTGCGCTTGAGCCGGTCAGGATTCGCCGACGCGATGCAGCAGGCCGCGCCCGCCGACAGGTGGCTGTGGCAACGGTACCAGGAGGCCCGGCGGCCGCCGCCGGGCATCTCGCCATCGGGGTTGCCGGGCGACAACGGCGAATTGCCCACGCAGTGGCCCGCGCGCGTGGTGGTGTTGGCCAGGAGGGTCTACGTGACGATCAATTCAGTGGAGGTGCCGCGCCGACGACGGCACGCTGCTGCCTTGCGAGGTTCTCGATGGCGCTGGATGCCAGCGCCTGGACTTGTCGTGGCAGGGCACCTTCCACGCGGCCGCGCGTGCGGCGTTGTTCGACCCGGCGGGGCCAGGCCCGTGGAGCTGGAGGCGCGCGTCAATGGCCAGCCATTCCGCTGATCGCCGACCCGCCCCGGCGCAGTGTGCGCCTGCCGGCTCACGTCGTGCAGGCCAGCGGGCGCGGGATCGCGGCGCGGCTGGCCGAGCCCTACAGCGCGGCGCGGGCGGTCGTCGCCGCCGCCTCGCCGCGACGGCGCACCAGCTAATGGACGACGTGCTGACCGACACGGCGTGCCGTTCGGCTGGTCGGTGGATTTCGGGCTGACCGACTGGGCGGTGCCGGGCGGCAGCTGGGCGCATCAGGGCAGCTACATCACGGCGCTGGCCGACATCGCCAGCGCCGCCGGCGGCTACCTGCAGCCGCACGACACCGCGCAGCTGCTGCGCGTATTGCCCCTGTGGCCGCTGCCGTGGTGGGACTGGGCGAGCGCCACGCCGGATCTGGAGTTGCCGGCCGGCAATCGCCGAGGTCGAGGAGACCGAGTGGGTGCGCCGGCCGGCGGCCAACCGCGTCTACGTGTCGGGCGTGGGCGCCGGCGCGGCGTGCGCGGCCAGTGACGCGCGATGGCACCGCCGGCGACCTGCTCAAGCGATGGTGACGCACCCGCTCATCACCCACGTGGACGCGGCGCGCCAGCGCGGCATTGCCGAGCTGTGCGACACGCCTGCTGGTGCGCCAGAGCCTGACGCTGATGGTGCTGCCCGAAAACAGCGTGATCAGCCCGGCACGCTGCTGCGCTACACCGACGAGGACGGCCCGCGCCTGGGCCTGGTGCGCGGCGTGCGCGTGGCCTCGCAGCCCCGGTGCTGACGCAGACGCTGGAGGTCGAAGGCCATGCCTAACGCATACGCCCAGCTGCGCGAGCTGTTGGCTGAACCGCCGCTGCAAGTTGGCCAGGTCATCGCCACCGACGCCGGCCTGGCCACCGTGGAGCTGCCCGGCGGCGGGCGCCTGCAGGCGCGTGGCGACGCGCCGGTGGGCGCGCGCACGTGTTCGTGCGCGGCGGCGCCATCGAGGGCACCACCGACGCGCTGCCCGTCGTCGTCATCACCGTTTGAGGAGGCGCCCCGTGCAGACTCTACTTTCGATCAGCAGGGCGACACGTTCTCGCTGCCCTGTACCCGCGCCGGCGGCACCGTGGGCGTCGCCATCGCCAGCGAGGTGCGCACGCGCCTGGGCGGTTCGTGGCGCGCCTCGGCGTGCGCCGAATCGACGACACGGCCGGCACCTTCTGGCTCGTTCGGGCGACACCACCACTGGCCGGTCGGCCAGCTGCTGGTTGATATCCGCTACACCGCCCGGCGCCGAATCGACGGCCACCGACACGCTGCTGATCACGGTGCAAATGGCGGTGACGCCCCGCCCATCGATTGGGGCCGCGCCGTGACCACCACCGCACGCCTCGTCGCCGGCGCCGGACCACCATCAGCACCCCCACGGGCACGGTGCGCGTCACCGAGTCCACGCGGGGGCGCCATCGAGCGGCACGGGCGGTCCCGGCGGCACGTCGGGCGGCCGTGTCCGCCGACGCCGAGAACCGGCTGCGCCAGGGCTCCGGACGCGGGCCTGTTACGTGCCCGAGCTGACCACCGATCCCTGGCTGGTACGTCCTGGCCAAGTCCTGACCCACGCTCACCATAGGAGCAAGCTATGGACACTCGAAACGGCTAACCGCGCTGGCGCAGGCCATCGGCAACGACATCAAGACGCTACGCGGCGCCGATGGTGTGCTGACGAGCTCACCACGAGTACGAAGACGAGCCTCGTCGCCGCGATCAACGAGCTGAAAAGGCGCGATCGACGGAATCACCGCCACGGGCGGCGGTCCGCAGATCAACGACGCGGCTGGTAACGGCGCGACCACGGTCACGTGGTCGGCCGACAAAATCTACGACACAATCGAAGCGGCCAAGCTGGCGGTCAAGAACGACTGACGGCCGGCGCGGGCACGGCGCTGGACACGCTGGCCGAGCTGGCGGCGGCGATCAACAACGATCCCTCTTTCGCCACGCGATGGCGACGGAGATCGCCAACCGCGTGCGATTCGACTCGGCGCAGGCGCTCAGCGGCGCGCAGCAGACCCAGGCCCGCGCCAACACGGTGCTCAGGCTGCCGCCGAAATCGGCAACGCCGACGCCGACTCGCCGCTCTGTACGCGGCGGCGAAGGCCTGAGCGATGTCCCTAGCCAAACGACTGGCGGCGCTCATCGCGGCGGTGGGCGCCGACATCAAGGCGCTGGCTGGACGCAGCTGCCCGCGGGGGATCGGCTGGGCAGGTGCTCACCAAGAGCAGCGCCACCGACTACGCCGCTGCTGGGCAACGCGCCCAGCGGCGGTGGCGGTGGCACGGCCCTCTCCACAGAAGAGGTGAGGTGGGCGTTCAACGACTTCTACGAAACGTCGACCGTGCCCGAGGTGTTCCCTCGGTCGCGGTAGCAGCGGACGTTCAACAGCGCGATCGCCTACAACAACGCCTAACAGCGCCCTCCACCCGGATTCATTCAGCTCAAGTCATCCACGACCGCGAACAGCGGCGTGCGGTGCCAGACCGAGCAACTGCTGTGCGCCGGCGGCGGGTGGACGTCCGCGCGAAGCTGTTCTGATTGGCAACGCCACGACGGACGATTCGCGTCGGGTTCACGGAACCACGGACGTCGGCCGCGCCCGCTCGGGGCGTGGCTCAACATCGTCGGGCTCACCGCCTCGTTCTCAACCGGCAAGTACTCGCGTCGGCCTTGATGACCAACCCGACGACCGCGACGCTGCCGGCGCAGACGTGGATCAACGTGATGGTCAAGTACGCCGCCGACAGTCTTCAGTACGCTGCGTCGTGACTGACGATTCCGGCAGCACCCTGCTCGACGTGACCAACACGGTGCGTCGGTGAGCGCCAGCACGGTCGCGGCTGACCTGTTCCGCGGGGCCTGATCGCCACCGACAGCGGCACGACATCCGTGGCTGCTGGTGCTGGTGGACTACCTCGGCACGGGGCCTGTCGACCCGGACGGAACGTGATAGGCATTGGCGAACCCGGAGTTTTTTCGAGGTTCGCCAATACGCCCATTGACGGTTCGCCACCGGCCAGGGGCGAAAAAAGACGGGCGACCGCCGGTGTTACGAGCACCGGCCGAC
>NW_022681360.1:0-5963 GCF_009764315.1 Trachypithecus francoisi | reverse complement strand
TGACGACCCGGCCCGTACGCGAAGTCCATCATGGACCGCATGCCGACCGGCCAGACCGCGCCAGCCGTACCGGTGGTGCTGCTCCCGCTCCGGTCCAGCCCGTCGCGCCGACCCGAGGGCGCAACAGCCGTCTTCTGCCGACAGCCAGCGGAGAAGTCTTCCGACGGCAATATCCCCATGGCTCAGGCCAACAAGTTTAGTATGCTGTAAGCCCATGACGCGCTTTATCTTCATAACGGGCGGCGTGGTTTCCTCGCTTGGTAAAGGTCTTTCGTCGGCGGCGCTGGGCGCTCTGCTGCAGCCCGTGGCTATCGGGTCAGGCTGCGCAAGCTCGATCCGTACCTCAACGTCGATCCGGGACGATGAGTCCCTACCAGCACGGCGAGTTTTCGTGACCGACGACGGGGCCGAAACCGACCTCGATCTCGGCCATTACGAGCGCTTCACGGCGTCGATGCCAGCAGCCCGACAAACTCACGACGGCCGGATTTACTCCGGCGTGATCGCCCGGAACGACGTGGCGAGTATCTCGGCGCGACCGTGCAGGTCATTCCGCACATCACGGATGCGATCAAGGAATTCGTGCTCACCGACGTCGACCGGGAGGATTTCGTCCTGATCGAGGTGGCGGCACGGTCGGCGACATCCGAAAGCCTGCCGTTCCTGGAAGCCATTCGCCAGGTCGGCAACGAGTCGGCCGCGAACGCGTGATGTACATCACTTGACGCTGCTGCCTGGGTGCCGACGCGGCGAACTCAAGACCAGCCGACACAGCATTCGGTCAAGGAACTGCTGATGCGTCGGCATCCAGCCGACCTGGTGTGCCGCAGCGGCGACAAGGAGATCCGGTCAACGAGCGCCGCAAGATTGCGTTGTTCTGCAACGTCAGCAGGAGCGCGTGATCGATGCCGCGACGTCGACACGATCTATCAGGTGCCGATCGCCTACCACGACCAAGATTCGACCGCGAGGTCTGCCGCTATTTTGGGCTCTCGTCGGAAGAGAGCCAACCTAGATCGCTGGCGGGGCGTGGTGCGCTCGGGCGCGAGCCCGAAGGCAAGGTGACCATCGCCGTATCGGCAAATACACGGTTCTGCTCGGCCTACAAGTCGCTGTCCGAGGCGCTGACTCACGGCGGCTTTGCAGCAACGTGAAGGTCGGCCTCGAGTGGATGGACTCCGAGATTTTCGAGCGCGACGACGCTGTCTCCCATCTCGAGCACGTGCACGGCATCCTCGTGCCCGGCGGCTTCGGCGAGCGCGGCACCGAGGCAAGATCCACGCGGTGAAGTTCGCGCGCGAGCGTAACGTGCCGTTCTTCGGCATCTGCTTCGCATGCAGATGGCCGTGATCGAGGCGGCACGCAATCTGCTCGGCCTCGAAGGTGCCTCATCGACGAATTCGGGCCGTGCGAGCACGCCGTGGTCGGCCTGATGACGGAGTGATCAAGGGCAACCAAGTCGAGAAGCGCGACGCGGCGGGAGACCTTGCGGCACGATGCGGCTTGGGGCCTACGCGGCGCATCTTCGGCCGGGAACCATGGCGCACGAAATCTACAGCCAGGACGTGATCAGCGAGCGCCACCGGCACCGCTACGAGGTGCACCGTGAACTACAAAGACCGTTGGAGCAGGTCGCCCTGCGTTTTCCGGCATGTCGCCCGACGCATCCTGCCGGAGGTCGTAGAAATCCCTGGCCATCCCTGGTTCCTCGGCGTCCAGTACACCCCGAGCTCAAATCGCGGCCGTTTGCGCCCCATCCGCTGTTCACCTCGTTCATCGGGGCAGCCAAGAAGCAGAGCCGGTTGGTTATCGGGGCGGGAAAATACCGCCGTCAGGTCGTATTTCCGTCATGTTTTTCGGAGCACATCATCTCCATGATCCGCACCCTCTGCTCCTCCTGTTTGCCGTCACGACACTTTCGGCGGTCGCTGGCGCTCAAACCGCCGCGCAGTCGCCCTATGGTAAGGCAGAGCGGCGTGATCCGCTTTTCCTGCGCTTCAACCAGATGGCGGATCGCTACTGGGTCAACACCGAGACGATGGCGGCGAGCCATAAGGCCGTGGCTGTGCCGATGCCGCGCAGTGCGCATTCTCTATGCCGACTCCTATTCGAGAGGCAGATGAGTGAGAGCGAAGTGCAGCAGGTGGCACTGTCGAACTGCAACCGCCGGCTGGCTGAGCTGGGGTCGCTCGCGAAAACTATAGCGTGAACTGCCAGTGCAAGTCGTGATCAGCGATGACGTCTACGTCGTGCCGCGCGACACGCTGCCTGTGATTCCTACGGCCCCACTTCGATCTTCTATCGCGACGACCGGGGCAATGTTGCCCGCTTGAATGCGTGGCCCGCTACGGCGCTGATCGGCGCGACCGGTCGGTCACTTTCTCCGTGGGAACGTCCGTGCCGAGCAGGTCTGCGATGGCACCTCACCAATGAAGGTCCGAACAACGGCAAGTTCTCGCTGTCGTGCTTCGGCGGCAAGTTCGCGGCAACGGCAGCTACGAACGCAAGATGGGTGCCCCTAACGACCACATAATCGCCCGCGGCCAGACGTCTCGTGGCTTCCCGATCGTGCTGGTGATCGGGCTGCGGCGCAACTCGCGGTCAACACCTATGGCGGCATCTGACATGCGCGGTGTACTGCTCATCCTGGGTATTGCCGTGCTGCTCCCGGCAACGGCGTTCGGGCAGAGTGCCGGTGAAGTCGAACGCTGCTTCCAAATCCGGCGGGATGCGCGGCGGGGGTGGCGGGCCCTGCGCCGGGTGCCGGTACTGGGGGTGGTGCGCCTGTCGCCGCGACCCGACCCGAAGCTCTCCTGACTACACGTCAGTGCTGCAGAGCCCGGAGTCCGATCGCAAGCGCCTGCAGGAATCGCTGCGCACGCTCGACAAGTATAGTGGTCCGATCGACGGCAAATTGCAGTCCGACGCTGGCGTGAGGCGATCGGGGATTGGCAGAAGGACGAGCACGCCAGTCGTCGGCAAACTGACGCCGGAAGCCAGCAGCTCAACGCCGAGGCGGCGAGAGCCCCGATCCGGCGTATCGAACCGTCGACCCAGGCTGCCGCCCCGCCGCCGCGCCATCGAACGCGACGCGCTGAAGGCGCTGCGGGAAGGCTGGCCGAGCGCGAAGGCCGCGGAGCCCAAGGCTGATGCCGCCGCCCAGTCGCTGATCCGCGACCTCAAGGCCTATGTCGCCGCCGACGGCAAGGGCGCGGCGGGCGAGCAATTCGCGACCTTCGCCAAGTGGTACGCGACAACAAGGCAGCAGGACGGACGGTGGGAGAGATCGCGCCGGCCATCGACGACTACGGCGATGCCAAAGCGGAGCGGCAGTACGGCGGAGATCAGGTTCGACGTCAAGCAGGGCAGTGAGGCCTACCGGCAATGCCTCGTCTTGCTTGGATAGAGGGCACGCCCCGCAAAAATACCCCAGGCCTTCTCCTGCGACGATGTCGCCGCGGTCGAGAAATGGAAGACCGACCAAGCGCTGAAGAGCGCCTGGCGTTAGGCGACTCGCTCCAGATAGCTCTGGAACACTCCGACGTGCACGAACGCCGGATCGGCTGAGTTCGGCCAGAGTTCCTCGGTGCTGAACCGCACATCGAAGGTCGGCTCGTCCGCGGCCTTCACGCCGTGCGCGTGAGCGTCAGGGAAGGATAGGCCGGGCGATTCGCTCACCACGACAACGGTCTTGCCGCGGATGTATCGGGCATGCGACGTGGCCCGGCACATAGTCGGTCTTCACCCTGACCCGTCGCCCGGCTGAAGTGCTCGCGCGCCGTCACGTTCGAGCGGCCCGGGGCGCTGGGCGTCGACAGCGGGAAGGCGCCCTGGGCGCGGCGCTCCAGTTCCTCGCGTGTTAGTTCCCTTTTCCACGCAGAGCGTTGCCAGGCTGGTGAGCGAGCGTTCATAGCTGGCCGAAAGATAGTGGCGCGGTTCCATGCGCTCGATGGCGTGGCGATATTCGTCATGTTGAGATGCCGAGCTTGACCGCGAGCGAGTAGAGGGCGTTGACGCGTTGTCTCCACGGCTCGTGGAACGTCTGGCCTTCAGCGAATAGCGGATGCGTCCGAAGCCCTGCCTGCCGCCAAGATCATGCATGCCGTCCATGGCTCAACCTTGTTCCTAGAGGCGCGACACGCCGATCATCGAATCCTTGGTCACGAGCTTGGCGAGCTTTTCCTCGGACCAGCCCGCCGTCCGGTCGGGCGTACAGGCAGCACCATTAGCGGGTGTCCGCCGTGGTATCCCATACTCGGATCTCCATCTCGGCTGGAAGGTCGAGACCCATTTCCCTGAGCACGGTCCTGGACTGGCGCACGGCGCGAGCGCGGTACTCCAAGTCCTTATACCAATCCGGCGGCAGCCGATGATCGAGAAAGCCGTGCATGAGCACAACGTGCAGCAGATGACGTTATGCACCGTCGGCGTGTTCTCCAGCACACGAGTGGCGGTGATGGGGCGGCATGCTGAGCCCGAGTTCGGTGACCGCATCGCGACCGTTGGCCAGCAGGCGATGCCGGAAAGCTGGATCGGTCCAGGCCTTGGCTACGACTAGGCGCCGTTTTCCGAAACCCATTCCTCTTCGGCCAGGTGCCTGAACTCCTCGACGAACTCGCCGGCTTCATGCCGCGCTCGTCGAACGCGGCCTGGATGGCATCGACGCGTTGCTCCACGGAGGCGGTGGTCTGAGGGACTTGGCTCTGATCGGGCATGCGCGTGGCTCCCTTCGCTGTTACGAACCGACCGAGTATAACTTGCCCCAGGAAGCGCGCGGCTAGAAGTCCGCCCCCAGAAGGTTTTTCTAATGAGCGCCATCACCGAAATCCGCGCCCGCGAAATCCTCGACAGCCGCGGCAATCCCACGTCGAGGTCGAAGTCGAGCTCGAAGCGGCGCGATGGGCCGCGCCGCCGTCCCCTCGGGTGCCTCGACCGGCGCTCACGAGGCGGTCGAGCTGCGCGACGGCGACAAGAAGCGCTATGGCGGCAAGGGCGTGCTCAAGGCTGTCGCCGCGGTGAACGCCGATCATGGATCTCCTCTCGGCTCGACGCGCTCGATCAGATCAAGATCGACCGGGCGATGATCGAGCTCGACGGCACGCCAACAAGGGTCGGCTCGGTGCCAACGCGATCCTGGGCGTCTCGCTGGCCGTCGCCAAGGCGGCGGCCATGGACAGCGGGCTGCCGCTCTACCGTTATGTCGGCGGCAGCCAGCCTCGGTGCTGCCGGTGCCGATGATGAACATCATCAACGGCGGCGCCCATGCCGACAACTCCGATCGATATCCAGGAATTCATGATTATGCCGGTGAAAGCTGCGCGCTTCGCCGACCGCTGCGCATGGGCTCGGAGGGGTTCCACGCCCTGCGCGGACAGCTCAAGGATGCGGGCCACAACCCAATGTCGCGACGAGGGCGGCTTCGCGCCGAACCTCGCGACTGCAGACGAGGCGCTCACCTTCGTCATGAAGGCTATCGAGAAGCGGGCTACAAGCCCGGCGTCGACATCATGCTGGCGCTCGACCCTGCCTCGACTGAGTTCTTCAAGAAGGGAATGTACGAGATGGAAGCGAGGGCAAGTCGTTCGATGCCGCCGGCATGGTCGACTACTACGCCGATCCTCGTGAAGCGCTTCCCGATCGTGTCGATCGAGGACGCATGGCCGAGGACGACATGAAGGCTGGAAGGTCATCACCGACAAGCTCGGCAAGAAGATCCAGCTCGTCGGCGACGATCTTTTCGTCACCAATCCCAAGCGCCTGGCCGAGGGCATCAAGATGGTCTGGCCATGCCACCTGATCAAGCAACCAGATCGGGACGTTGACGGAGACCATGGACGCCGTGGCGATGGCGCGGAACGCTAGCTACGGCGCGGTGATCGCACCGCTCGTCGAAACCGAGGACGCCACGATCGCCGATCTCGCGGTCGCCACCAACTGCGGCCAGATCAAGACCGGCTCGCTGT
>NW_022681359.1:0-6165 GCF_009764315.1 Trachypithecus francoisi | reverse complement strand
CCTTTTTTTCACCATGGGACGCTATGGGCTCCCAAATCTCACTGCGCAGATTCCACGAAAAGTGTGTTAGCAAACTTCTTCCTGAGAACTAAGCTGTAACTCGGTGAGAGGAATTCTCAGTCAGAAAGAAATTTCTCAGAAAGCTCCTCTCACGTTTTGACTGATATTTCCTTTATCATCGTAGACCTCAATGAGATCCAAAGACGTCCTTCTCAGGTTCCTGAAAAACAGTGGCAATGGACCGCTGCATGAATATAAGTGTAACTCTGTGAGATGAATTCACCCATCACCAGAAGTTTCTAAAAGCTTCTTTCCAGTTTTGATCTGTGGATATTTCCTTTCTCACCGTTAGCTTCATTGCGTGCACAAGTATTCCATTGCAGATTTCCAGAAAACTGTGTTAGAAAACTGAACACGGAAGAGAAACGTGTAACTCTGTGCGTTGCATTCACACAACGTAATGCAGTTCTCAGTCGGTTTCTTTCCAGTTTTGATCTGAGGATATTTCCTTTTTCACCACAGCCCTCAATCAACTTCTAAATCTCATTTGCAGAACACAAGATAACAGCGTTAGCCAACTGTTCCCAGAAGGGATGGGTGGAACTCTGTGCGATGAAGACACACATCAGAAAACAATCTCTCAGAAAGCTTCTCTCTAGTTCTTATCTGAGAGTATTTCCTTTTTCACCATGGGCCCCTATGGGCTCCCAAATCTCACTTTGCAGATTCCACGAAAAGAGTGTTAGCAAAGTGCTACCTGAGAACTAAGATGTAACTCTGTGAGAGGAATTAACAGATCACAAGGAAGTTCTCAGAAAACTTCTCTCACGTTTTGAACTGATGATATTTCCTTTCTCAGCGTAGGCCTCAATGCGATCCAAAGAAGTCCTTCCGAGATTCCTCAAAAACAGTGGTAATGGACTGCTGCATGAAATAAGTGTAAATCTGTGACATGAATTCACACATCAACCAGAAGTTTCTAAGAAAGCTTCTTTCTAATTTTCATCTGAGGATATCTCCTTCGTCTCCGTAAGCTTCATTGCGTTCAGCAGTATCCCATTGCAGATTTCCAGAAAACTGTGTTAGCAAACTGAACACTGAAGAGAAACGTGTAACCCTGTGAGTTGCATTCACACATCGAAATGAAGTTTCTCAGCAGGCTTCTTTCCAGTTTTGATCTGAGGATATTTCTTTTTTCAGCCTAGCCCTCAATGAGCTCCCAAATCGCACTTTGCAGAACACGAGATAACAGAGTTAGCAAACTGTTCCCAGAAAGGAAGGTGGAACTCTGTGTGATGAAGACACACATCAGAAGCAAGCTCTCAGAAAGCTTCTCTCTATTATTATCTGAGGATATTTCCTTTTTCACCATGGGCCCCTATGGGCTCTGAATCTCACTTTAGATTCCATGAAAAGCGTGTTAGCAAAGTGCTTCCTGAGAACTAAGCTGTTACCCTGTGAGAAGAATTCACAGACACAAAGAAGTTTCTCAGAAAGCTTCTCTCACGTTTTGAACGGATGATATTTCCTTTATCACTCTAGGCCTCAATGCTATCCAAAGACCTCCTTCTCAGGTTCCTCAAAAACAGTGGTAATGGACTGCTGCATGAAACATAAGTGTAACTCTTTGAGATGAATTCTCACATCACCCAGAAGTTTCTAGGAAAGCTTCTTTCTAGTGTTCATCTGAGGATATTTGGATTGTCACCGTGAGCTTCATTGCGTTTAGAAGTATCCCATTGGAGATTTCCGGAAAACTTTGTTAGCACACAGAACACGGAAGGGAAACGTGTAATTCTGTGAGTTGCATTCACACATCAAAATGCGTTTCTCAGACGGATTCTTCCAGTTTTGATCTTAGGTATTTCCTTTTTCACCTTAGCGCTCAGTGAGCTCCCATATATCACTTTGAAGAACACATGATAACAGAGTTAGCAAACTGTTCCAAGAACGGAAAGGTGGAACTCTGTGTGATGAGTCACACATTAGAAAGCAATCTCTCAGATGCTTCTCTCTACTTATTATCTAGGATATTTCCTTTTTCACCATGTGCCCCAATGGGCTCCCAATCTCACTTTGCAGAACACAGATAACAGAGTTAGTAACTCTTCCCGAAGGGAGGGTGGAATTCTGTGTTGAAGACACCCATCAGAAAGCAATCTCTCAGAAATCTTCTCTCTTGTTCTTATCTGAGGATATTTCCTTTTTCACCATGGGTCCATATGGGCTCCGAAATCTGACTGAGCAGATTCCACGAAAAGAGTGTTAGCAAACTGCTTCCTGAGAACTAAGCTGTAACACTGTGAGAGGAATTCACAGATCACAAAGAAGTTTCTCAGAAAGCTTCTCTCGTGTTTTGAAATGATGATATTTCCTTTCTCAGCGTAGGCCTCAATACGTTCCAAAAAAGTCTTCTCAGGTTCCTCAAAAACAGTGGTAATGCTCTGCTGCATGAAACATAAGTGTAACTCTGTGAGATGAATTCACACATCACCCAGAAGTTTCTAAGAAACCTTCTTTCTAGTTTTCAACTGAGGATATTTCCTTCATCACCATAAGCTTCATTGCGTTCAGAAGTATCCCATTGCAGATATCCCGAAAACTGTGTTAGCAAACTGAACACCGAAGAGAAACATGTAACTCTGTGAGTTGGATTCACACATCGACATTCAGTTTCTCAGAAGGCTTCTTTCCAGTTTTAATCTGAGGATATTTCCTTTTTCACCATAGCCCTCAATCAGCTCCCAAATCTCACTTTGCAGAACACAAGATAACAGAGTTAGCAAACTGTTCCCAGAAGGGAAAGGTGGAATTCTGTGTGATGAAGACACACATCAGAAAGCAATCTCTCAGAAAGCTCTCTCTAGTTATTATCGGAGGATATTCTTTTTTCACCATTGGCCCCTATGGGCTCCCAAATCTCACTTTGCAGATTCCCGAAAAGAGTGTTCAAACGCGTCCTGAGAAGTAAGCTGTAACTCTGTGAGAGGAATTCACAGATCACAAAGAAGTTTCTCCGAAAGCTTCTTTCAAATTTTTAACCGACGATATTTCCTCTGGCCCCATTTTCTTCAAAGGCATCCGAAATATCAGTTTCAGATTCCACACAAACCTGGCTAAGCAACGGCCCCACAAAATACAGGTGTAACTCAGTGGGTTGAATTCCCTCATCACAAAACCGTTTCTCAGAAAGCTTCTTTCGTTTATAAGATGAAGTTATTTGTGGTCTCGGAGTGCCCCTGCGTGTCCTATTGCAGATTCTGCAAAAACTCTGCTAGCAAGCTTCTCAGTGAAAAAAATGATGGAACTCTGTGGGCTGAATTCACCCACCACAAAGAAGTTTCTGAGAAGGCTTCTCTGCACGTTTGTCTGAGGATATTTCTTTATTCACCATGGGATTCAAGGATATCCAAGATATCACTTCTGAGATTCCACAAAATGTGTGCTAGCAAACTCCCCCAAGAAAGGGTGGTGTAACACTGTAAAATGAATTCACACATCACAAAGCAGTTTGTCAGAAAGTTTCATTCCACTTTATCTCGGAGGATATTTCCTTTGTCCTTCATCAAACCCATCCGAAATATCACTTCTCAGAATCCATGGAAAGAGTCCTAGAAAACGACTCCAACAAATAGTGGTGTAACTCCGAGAGATGAAGCCACACATAAGAATGCAATTTTTCACAAATCTTCCTTCAGTTTTTGATCTCAGGATATTTACTTCGTCCCCTTCAGCTGAATAGCGCTAAGAAATATTCCATTGCAGATTTCAAGGAAACTGTGATAGCAAACTCATCACTGAAGAGAAACTTGTAACTCTGTGAGTTACATTCACACATCACACTGCAGTTTCTCAGAAGGCTTCTTTCCAGTTTCTGTCTGAGGTATTTCTTTTTTCACCATAGCCCTCAATGAGCTCCCACATATCACGTTGCTGAATCCACGGGAACAGTGTTAGCAAACTGTTCCAAGAAGGGAAGGGTGGAATTCTGTGTGATGAAGTCACAAATCAGAAAGCAATCTCTCAGAAAGCTTCTCTGTAGTTATTACCTGACGATATTGCTTTTTTCCTCATGGGCCCCAACTGGCTACAAAATATCATTTTGCAGATTCCACGAAAAGAGTGTTAGCAAACTTGTTCCTGAATGAGAAGTTGTAACTCTGTGAGACGAATTCACAGATCACAAAGAAGTTTCTCAGAAAGCTTCTTTCTCGTTTTTAATTGATGATATTCCTTTATCAGCGTAGGCCTCAAGTGATCGAATAGTCCTTCTCAGATTCCTCAATAACTGTGGTAATGCATTGCTGCATGAAACATAAGTGTAATTCTCTGAGATGAATTCACACATCACCCAGAAGTTTCTAAGAAAGCTTCTTTCTAGTTTTCATCTGAGGATATTTGTTTTCTCACCGTTAGCTTCACTGCGTTCACAAGTATCCCACTGCAGATTTCCAGAAAACAGTGTTAGCAAACTGAACACTGAAGAGAAACGTGGAACTCTGTGAGTTGCATTCACAGATCGAAATGCAGTTTCTCAGAAGGCTTCTTTCCAGTTTTTATCTGAGGATACTTTCTTTTTCATCATAGCCCTCAATGAGCTCCCAAATCTCACTTTGGAGAAAACAAGATAACAGAGTTAGCAAACTATTCCCAGAAGGGAAGGGTGGAACTCTCTATGATGAAGTCAGAATGCAATCTCTCAGAAAGCTTCTCTCTAGTTCTTATCTGAGGATATTTCCTTTTTCACCATGGGCCCCTAAGGACTCCCAAATCTCACTTTGCAGATTCAACGAAAAGAGTGTTAGAAAACTGCTTCCTGAGAACTAAGCTTAACTCTGTGAGAGGAATTCACAGATCACAAAGAAGTTTCTGAGAAAGCTTCTCCCATGTTTTGAACTGCCGATATTTCCTTTATCAGCGTAGGCCTCAATGCGATCCAAAGAAGTCCTTCTCAGGTTCCTCAAAAACAGTGGTAATGGACAGCTGCATCAAACATAAGTGTAACTCTGTGAGATGAATTCACACATCACCCAGAAGTTTCTAGGAAAGCTTCTTTCTAGTTTTCATCTGGGGATATTTCTTTATCACCGTAAGCTTCATTGCGTTCAGAAGTATAACATTGCAGATTTCCAAAAAACTGTGTTAGCAAACTGAACAGTGAAGACAAACGTGTAACTCTATGAGTTGCATTCACACATCGAAATGCAGTTTCTCAGAAGGCTTCTATCCAGTTTTGAGCTGAGGATATTACCTTTTTCACCATAGCCCTCAATGAGCTCCCAAATCTCACTTTGCAGAACACAAGATAACAGAGTTAGCAAACTGTTCCCAGAAGGGAAGGGTGGAACTCTGTGTGATGAAGACACACATCAGAAGCAATCTCTCAGAAAGTGTCTCTACACTTATTATCTGAAGATATTTCCTTTTTCACCATGGGTCTCTATGGCCTCCCAAATCTCACTGTGCATATTCCACGAAGAGAGTGTTATTAAACAGCAACCTGAGAACTACGCTGTAACTCTGTGAGGTGAATTCACAGATCAAAAAGAAGTTTCCCAGAAAGCTTCTCCCACGTTTTGAACTGATGATATTTCCTTCAACAGATAGGCCTCTATGCGATCCAAAGAAGTCCTTCTCAGGTTCCTCAAAAATCATGGAAATGGACTGCTGCATGAAACATAAGTGAAATTCTGTGAGATGAATTCACACATCACCCAGAAGTTTCTAAGAAAGCTTCTTTCTAGTTTTCATCTGAGGATATTTCCTTTGCACCGTAAGTTTCATTGCATTCAGAAGTATACATTGCAGATTTCCAGAAAACTGTGTTAGAAAACTGAACACTGAAAAGAAACGTGTAACTCTGTGAGTTGCATTTACACATCGAAATGCAGTTACTCAGAATGCTTCTTTCCAGTTTTGAGCTGAGGATATTTCCTTTTTCACCATAGCCCTCAATGATCTCCCAAATCTCACTTTGCGGAACACAAGATAACAGAGTTAGCAAACTGTTCCCAGAAGGGAAGGGTGGAACTCTGTGTGATGAAGACACACATCAGAAAGCAATCTCTCAGAAAGCTTCACTCTAGTTCTTATCTGAGGATATTTCCTTTTTCACCATGGGCCCCTATGCGTTCCCAAATCTTGCTTTGCAGATTCCACGAAAGA
>NW_022681358.1:0-7886 GCF_009764315.1 Trachypithecus francoisi | reverse complement strand
TTAATGGACTGTTCCAGGAAACATAAGTGTAACTCTGTGAGATGAATTCAACCTCACCAAGAAGTTTCTAAGAAAGCTTCTTTCTGGTTTTCATCGGAGGTTATTTCCCTCTTCACCGTAAGCTTCACTGCAATAATTGTCCCTTTGCAGATTTCCAAAAAGCTGTGTTAGGAAACTGAACACTGAAGAGAACGTGGATCTCTGTGAGTTACCTTCATACATTGAAGTGCTTTTTCCCAAAAAGCTTCTTTCCAGTTTTTCTGTGAAGATACTTCTTTTTCCACCATTGCTCTCCGTGAGCTCCCAAATATCAGTTTGTAGAATCCTTGAGAACTGAGTTAGCAAACTCTTCCAAGAAGGGAAGAATGGAACTCTGTGTGATGAAGTAACACATCAGAAAGCAATGTCTCAGAAAGCTTCTCTCTAGTTATTATAGGAGGAGATTTCCTTATTCACCATGGGCCCCAATGAGCTCCCAAATATCACTTTGCAGGTTCCACGGAAAGAGTGTTAGCAAACTGCTTCATGAGGCCTAAGTTGTCATTCTCTGAGATGAATTCACAGAGCACAAAGAAGTTTCTCTGAAAGCTTCTTTCACGTTTTGAACGAGTGATATTTCCTTTATCAGCGTAGGCCTCAATGCGATCCAAAGCAGGCCTTCTCAGGTACCTCAAACACAGTGTTAATGGACTGTTCCAGGAAACATAAGTGTAACTCTGTGAGATGAATTCAATCTCACCAAGAAGTTTCTAAGAAAGCTTCTTTCTGGTTTTCATCGGAGGTTATTTCCCTCTTCACCATAAGCTTCACTGCAATAAGTGTCCCATTGCAGATTTCCAAAAAACTGTGTTAGGAAACTGAACACTGAAGAGAACGTGGATCTCTGTGAGTTACCTTCATACATTGAAGTGCTTTTTCCCAAAAAGCTTCTTTCCAGTTTTTCTGTGAAGATACTTCTTTTTCCACCATTGCTCTCCGTGAGCTCCCAATATACAGTTTGTAGAATCCTTGAGATGATTAGCAAACTCTTCCAAGAAGGGAAGAATGGAACTCTGTGTGATGAAGTAACACATCAGAAAGCAATGTCTCAGAAAGCTTCTCTCTAGTTATTATAGGAGGAGATGTCCTTATTCACCATGGGCCCCAATGAGCTCCCAAATATCACTTTGCAGGTTCCACGGAAAGAGTGTTAGCAAACTGCTTCATGAGGCCTAAGTTGTCATTCTCTGAGATGAATTCACAGAGCACAAAGAAGTTTCTCTGAAAGCTTCTTTCACGTTTTGCACTAGTGATATTTCCTTTATCAGCTTGGGCCGCAATGCGATCCAAAGCAGGCCTTCTCAGGTAACTCAAACACAGTGTTAATGGACTGTTCCAGGAAACATAAGTGTAACTCTGTGAGATGAATTCAACCTCACCAAGAAGTTTCTAAGAAAGCTTCTTTCTGGTTTTCATCGGAGGTTATTTCCCTCTTCACCGTAAGCTTCACTGCAATAATTGTCCCTTTGCAGATTTCCAAAAAGCTGTGTTAGGAAACTGAACACTGAAGAGAACGTGTAACTCTGTGAGTTACCTCATACATTGAAGTGCTTTCCCAAAAAGCTTCTTTCCAGTTTTCTGTGAAGATACTTCTTTTCCACCATTGCTCTCCGTGAGCTCCCAAATATCAGTTTGTAGAATCCTTGAGAACTGTGTTAGCAAACTCTTCCAAGAAGGGAAGAATGGAACTCTGTGTGATGAAGTAACACATCAGAAAGCAATGTCTCAGAAAGCTTCTCTCTAGTTATTATAGGAGGAGATTTCCTTATTCACCATGGGCCCCAATGAGCTCCCAAATATCACTTTGCAGGTTCCACGGAAAGAGTGTTAGCAAACTGCTTCATGAGGCCTAAGTTGTCATTCTCTGAGATGAATTCACAGAGCACAAAGAAGTTTCTCTGAAAGCTTCTTTCACGTTTTGAACTAGTGATAGTTCCTTTATCAGCGTAGGCCTCAATGCGATCCACAGCAGGCCTTCTCAGGTTCCTCAAACACAGTATTAATGGACTGTTCCAGGAAATATAAGTGTAACTCTGTGAGATGAAATCAGCCTCACCAAGGCGTTTCTAAGAAAGCTTCTTTCTGGTTTTCATCGGTGGTTATTTCCCTCTTCACCGTAAGCTTCACTGCAATAAGTGTCCCATTGCAGATTTCCAAAAAACTGTGTTAGGAAACTGAACACTGAAGAGAACGTGGATCTCTGTGAGTTACCTTCATACATTGAAGTGCTTTTTCCCAAAAAGCTTCTTTCCAGTTTTTCTGTGAAGATACTTCTTTTTCCACCATTGCTCTCCGTGAGCTCCCAAATATCAGTTTGTAGAATCCTTGAGAACTGTGTTAGCAAACTCTTCCAAGAAGGGAAGAATGGAACTCTGTGTGATGAAGTAACACATCAGAAAGCAATGTCTCAGAAAGCTTCTCTCTAGTTATTATAGGAGGAGATTTCCTTATTCACCATGGGCCCCAATGAGCTCCCAAATATCACTTTGCAGATTCCACGGAAAGAGTGTTAGCAAACTGCTTCATGAGGCCTAAGTTGTCATTCTCTGAGATGAATTCACAGAGCACAAAGAAGTTTCTCTGAAAGCTTCTTTCACGTTTTGAACGAGTGATATTTCCTTTATCAGCGTAGGCCTCAATGCGATCCAAAGCAGGCCTTCTCAGGTACCTCAAACACAGTGTTAATGGACTGTTCCAGGAAACATAAGTGTAACTCTGTGAGATGAATTCAACCTCACCAAGAAGTTTCTAAGAAAGCTTCTTTCTGGTTTTCATCGGAGGTTATTTCCCTCTTCACCATAAGCTTCACTGCAATAAGTGTCCCATTGCAGATTTCCAAAAAACTGTGTTAGGAAACTGAACACTGAAGAGAACGTGGATCTCTGTGAGTTACCTTCATACATTGAAGTGCTTTTTCCCAAAAAGCTTCTTTCCAGTTTTTCTGTGAAGATACTTCTTTTTCCACCATTGCTCTCCGTGAGCTCCCAAATATCAGTTTGTAGAATCCTTGAGAACTGTGTTAGCAAACTCTCTTCCAAGAAGGAAGAATGGAACTCTGTGTGATGACGTCACACATCAAAAGCAATGTCTCAGAAAGCCTCTCTAGTTATTATAGGAGGAGCATTTCCTTATTCCCCATGGGCCCCAATGAGCTCCCAAATATCACTTTGCAGATTCCACGAAAGAGTGTTAGCAAACTGCTTCATGGGCCTAAATTGTCATTCTGTGAGATGAATTCACAGAGCACAATAAGTTTCTCTGCAAGCTTCTTTCACGTTTTGAACGAGTGATATTTCCTTTATCAGCGTAGGCCTCAATGCGATCCAAAGCATGCCTTTCAGGTACCTCAAACCAGTGTTAATGGACTGTTCCAGGAAACAAAGTGTAACTCTGTGAGATGAATTCACCTCACCAAGAAGTTTCTAAGAAAGCTTCTTTCTGGTTTTCATCGGAGGTTATTTCCCTCTTCACCGTAAGCTTCACTGCAATAATGTCCCATTGCAGATTTCCAAAAAGCTGTGTTAGGAACTGAACTGAAGAGAACGTGTAACTCTGTGAGTTACCTTCATACATTGAAGTGCTTTTTTTCCCAAAAAGCTTCTTTCCAGTTTTTCTGTGAAGATACTTCTTTTTCCACCATTGCTCTCCGTGAGCTCCCAAATATCAGTTTGTAGAATCCTTGAGAACTGAGTTAGCAAACTCTTCCAAGAAGGGAAGAATGGAACTCTGTGTGATGAAGTAACACATCAGAAAGCAATGTCTCAGAAAGCTTCTCTCTAGTTATTATAGGAGGAGATTTCCTTATTCACCATGGGCCCCAATGAGCTCCCAAATATCACTTTGCAGGTTCCACGGAAAGAGTGTTAGCAAACTGCTTCATGAGGCCTAAGTTGTCCTTCTGTGAGAGATTCACAGAGCACAAAGAAGTTCTCTGAAAGCTTCTTTCACGTTTTGAACGAGTGAATTTCCTTTATCAGCGTAGGCCTCAATGCGCGATCCAACGCAGGCCTTCTCAGTACCTCAAAACAGTGTTAATGGACTGTTCCAGGAACATAAGTGTAACTCTGTGAGATGAATTCAATCTCACCAAGAAGTTTCTAAGAAAGCTTCTTTCTGGTTTTCATCGGAGGTTATTTCCCTCTTTCCCCATAGCTTTCACGCAATAAGTGTCCCATTGCAGATTTCCAAAAAGCTGTGTTAGGAAACTGAACACTGAAGAGCAGTGGATCTCTGTGAGTTACCTTCACACATTGAAGTGCTTTTCCCAAAAAGCTTCTTTCCAGTTTTTCTGTGAGATACTTTTTTTTCCACCATTGCTCCGTGAGCTCCCAAATATCAGTTTGTGAGAGAATCTTGAGAACTGAGTTAGCAAACTCTTCCAAGAAGGGAAGAATGGAACTCTGTGTGAGGAAGTAACACATCAGAAAGCAATGTTCTAGAAAGCTTCTCTCTAGTTATTATAGGAGGAGATATCCTTATTCACCCTGGGCCCCAATGAGCTCCCAAATATCACTTTGCAGATTCCACGGCAAGAGTGTTAGCAAACTGCTTCATGAGGCCTAAGTTGTCATTCTCTGAGATGAATTCACAGAGGACAAAGAAGTTTCTCTGAAAGCTTCTTTCACGTTTTGCACTAGTGATATTTCCTTTATCAGCTTGGGCGCATGCGATCCAAAGCAGGCTTCTCAGGTAACTCAAACACAGTGTTAATGGACGTCCGGAAACATAAGTGTAACTCTGTGAGATGAATTCAACCTCACCAAGAAGTTTCTAAGAAAGCTTCTTTCTGGGTTTCATCGGAGGTTATTTCCCTCTTCACCGTAAGCTTCACTGCATAATTGTCCCTTTGCAGATTTCCAAAAGCTGTGTTAGGAAATGAACATGAATGAGAACGTGGATCTCTGTGAGTTACCTTCATACATGAATGCTTTTTCCCAAAAAGGCTTCTTTCCAGTTTTTCTGTGAAGATACTCTTTTTCCACCATTGCTCTCCGTGAGCTCCCAAATATCAGTTTGTAGAATCCTTGAGAACTGCGTTAGCAAAAACTCTTCCAAGAAGGGAAGAATGGAACTCTGTGTGATGAAGTAACACTCAGAAAGCATGTCTCAGAAGCTTCTCTCTAGTTATTATAGGAGGAGATGTCCTTATTCACCATGGGCCCCAATGAGCTCCCAAATATCACTTTGCAGGTTCACGGAAAGAGTGTTAGCAAACTGCTTCATGAGGCCTAAGTTGTCATTCTCTGAGATGAATTCACAGAGCACAAAGAAGTTTCTCTGAAAGCTTCTTTCACGTTTTGAACTAGTGATATTTCCTTTATCAGCGTAGGCCTCAATGCGATCCACAGCAGGCCTTCTCAGGTTCCTCAAACACAGTATTAATGGACTGTTCCAGGAAATATAAGTGTAACTCTGTGAGATGAATTCAGCCTCACCAAGAAGTTTCTAAGAAAGCTTCTTTCTGGTTTTCATCGGAGGTTATTTCCCTCTTCACCATAAGCTTCACTGCAATAAGTGTCCCATTGCAGATTTCCAAAAAACTGTGTTAGGAAACTGAACACTGAAGAGAACGTGGATCTCTGTGAGTTACCTTCATACATTGAAGTGCTTTTTCCCAAAAAGCTTCTTTCCAGTTTTTCTGTGAAGATACTTCTTTTTCCACCATTGCTCTCCGTGAGCTCCCAAATATCAGTTTGTAGAATCCTTGAGAACTGTGTTAGCAAACTCTTCCAAGAAGGGAAGAATGGAACTCTGTGTGATGAAGTAACACATCAGAAAGCAATGTCTCAGAAAGCTTCTCTCTAGTTATTATAGGAGGAGATTTCCTTATTCACCATGGGCCCCAATGAGCTCCCAAATATCACTTTGCAGATTCCACGGAAAGAGTGTTAGCAAACTGCTTCATGAGGCCTAAGTTGTCATTCTCTGAGATGAATTCACAGAGCACAAAGAAGTTTCTCTGAAAGCTTCTTTCACGTTTTGAACGAGTGATATTTCCTTTATCAGCGTAGGCCTCAATGCGATCCAAAGCAGGCCTTCTCAGGTACCTCAAACACAGTGTTAATGGACTGTTCCAGGAAACATAAGTGTAACTCTGTGAGATGAATTCAACCTCACCAAGAAGTTTCTAAGAAAGCTTCTTTCTGGTTTTCATCGGAGGTTATTTCCCTCTTCACCATAAGCTTCACTGCAATAAGTGTCCCATTGCAGATTTCCAAAAAACTGTGTTAGGAAACTGAACACTGAAGAGAACGTGGATCTCTGTGAGTTACCTTCATACATTGAAGTGCTTTTTCCCAAAAAGCTTCTTTCCAGTTTTTCTGTGAAGATACTTCTTTTTCTACCATTGCTCTCCGTGAGCTCCCAAATATCAGTTTGTAGAATCCTTGAGAACTGTGTTAGCAAACTCTCTTCCAAGAAGGAAGAATGGAACTCTGTGTGATGACGTCACACATCAAAAGCAATGTCTCAGAAAGCCTCTCTAGTTATTATAGGAGGAGCATTTCCTTATTCCCCATGGGCCCCAATGAGCTCCCAAATATCACTTTGCAGATTCCACGAAAGAGTGTTAGCAAACTGCTTCATGGGCCTAAATTGTCATTCTGTGAGATGAATTCACAGAGCACAATAAGTTTCTCTGCAAGCTTCTTTCACGTTTTGAACGAGTGATATTTCCTTTATCAGCGTAGGCCTCAATGCGATCCAAAGCATGCCTTTCAGGTACCTCAAACCAGTGTTAATGGACTGTTCCAGGAAACAAAGTGTAACTCTGTGAGATGAATTCACCTCACCAAGAAGTTTCTAAGAAAGCTTCTTTCTGGTTTTCATCGGAGGTTATTTCCCTCTTCACCGTAAGCTTCACTGCAATAATGTCCCATTGCAGATTTCCAAAAAGCTGTGTTAGGAACTGAACTGAAGAGAACGTGTAACTCTGTGAGTTACCTTCATACATTGAAGTGCTTTTTCCCAAAAAGCTTCTTTCCAGTTTTTCTGTGAAGATACTTCTTTTTCCACCATTGCTCTCCGTGAGCTCCCAAATATCAGTTTGTAGAATCCTTGAGAACTGAGTTAGCAAACTCTTCCAAGAAGGGAAGAATGGAACTCTGTGTGATGAAGTAACACATCAGAAAGCAATGTCTCAGAAAGCTTCTCTCTAGTTATTATAGGAGGAGATTTCCTTATTCACCATGGGCCCCAATGAGCTCCCAAATATCACTTTGCAGGTTCCACGGAAAGAGTGTTAGCAAACTGCTTCATGAGGCCTAAGTTGTCATTCTGTGAAATGAATTCACAGAGCACAAAGAAGTTTCTCTGAAAGCTTCTTTCACGTTTTGAACGAGTGATATTTCCTTTATCAGCGTAGGCCTCAATGCGATCCAAAGCAGGCCTTCTCAGGTACCTCAAACACAGTGTTAATGGACTGTTCCAGAAACATAGTGTACTCTGTGAGATGAATTCAATCTCACCAAGAAGTTTCTAAGAAAGCTTCTTTCTGGTTTTCATCGGAGGTTATTTCCCTCTTCACCATAAGCTTCACTGCAATAAGTGTCCCATTGCAGATTTCCAAAAAGCTGTGTTAGGAAACTGAACACTGAAGAGCACGTGGATCTCTGTGAGTTACCTTCACACATTGAAGTGCTTTTTCCCAAAAAGCTTCTTTCCAGTTTTTCTGTGAAGATACTTCTTTTTCCACCATTGCTCTCCGTGAGCTCCCAAATATCAGTTTGTAGAATCCTTGAGAACTGAGTTAGCAAACTCTTCCAAGAAGGGAAGAATGGAACTCTGTGTGATGAAGTAACACATCAGAAAGCAATGTCTCAGAAAGCTTCTCTCTAGTTATTATAGGA
>NW_022681357.1:0-6355 GCF_009764315.1 Trachypithecus francoisi | reverse complement strand
TTTCTTTTTCTTTTCTTTTCTTTTTTTTTTTTTTTGAGACGGAGTTTGGCTCTTGTTGCCCAGGCTGGAGTGCAATAGGACTATCTAGCTCCCTGCAACCTCCGCCTCCTGGGTTCAAGCAATTCTCCCGCCTCAGCCCCCCAAGTAGCTGGGATTACAGGCATGTGCCACCACACCTGGCTAATTTTCGTATTTTCAGTAAAGATGGGGTTTCTCCATGTTGGTCAGGCTGGTCTCCAACTCCACATCTCAGGTGATCCGACTGCCTCAGCCCACCAAAGTGCTGGGATTACAGGCGTGAAAAACACCACCTGGCTGATAATGATTTTCTATTTTTCCTCTTTTTGGGCTTTTTGAGATAAAAGCATAACTTGTTTCTTTCTTTCTGATAACATTAAAAGTCTCTCTCTGAATTTGAGTGCAGTTTTGGGGTGAAACTATGGTTTTTAATGCAATATTTATATACTAGTATGTTTCTATATATTCTATAATTACATTCTTGATTTCCTTTTTGATCTAAGAGGTAACTTAGAAGACTGCCTTATAATTTCCAAGTGTTTAAGCTTCTATTTGTTAATTAATATATAAATGTTAATTTTTGAAATATGATACAGAGAAGTGCACCATCATAAGTGTAGAGCTTGATAAATTTTATTAAATGAGTATTCTCAATGTAACCACCACTTAAATCAAGAAATTGGACATTTCTGTTACCAGAACTGTAGAAGCCCTCTGTGTGCCACCTCCCAGGTACTACAGCACCCTTTCTTAGCTCCCCCAAGATAAGTTCCATACTGACTTCTATTACCATTGATTCACTTTGCTTGTTTTAAAACTTGATGTAAATGAAATCATACAGTATATACTGTTCTGTATCTGGCTTTTTTTGCTCGGCCTCCATTGTGAGATTTATTCATATTTTCATCCATTGTTAGGTGACACATGAATACATTCCTTTTTCTTTCCATGTATACACCACCTTTGTATGATAATGAATTCATACGATTCATTGTATTGTGTGAATACACCACCTTTTTATTTATCCACTGTGTTGTCAATGGAGACTTCAAGGTTTTATTTTTGACTATTACAAATGTTGCCAATACAAACATTCTAGCACGTGCCTTTTGTGGCAAATATGTCCACATTTCTGTTGAACAAGTGAAATTACTGGGTCATGAAGTGTGCATACTGCTTAGCCTTAGCGCATACTGCAAACACAGCTCTCTACAGCACTGTACTGATTTTCCTCCCACCAAAATGCATTATATGACAGTCCCACTTGGTCTGCATCCTCATCAACACTGGTATAGCCAGTCTCTTTTCATTTTAGCTCTTCCATGGCTGTGTGGTGGTATTTCATTCTCATATCAATGGCATATATTGGATGACTAACAAGGTTGAGCAACTTTTTGTGTTCTTGGACCTTTTGGATAGTGACTATTCAAATCTCTTGATCTCTTGTCAATTTATCCTGAAGGTTTCTTCCTTTTTCCCATTGATTTATACGATTCTTCTCTTTCTTTCTTTTTTTTTCCTTTTGTGAGATGGAGTCTTGTTCTGTCACCTGGCTGGAGTGCAGTGGCACGATCTTGGCTCACGGCAACCTCATTTCCCGGGTTCAAGTGATTCTCCTGCCTCAAACTCCCAAGTAGCTGGGATTACCGGCACCCACCACCATATCTGGCTAAATTTTTTTGTATTTTTAGTAGAGACGGGGGTTTTACCATGTTGGCCAGGCTGTTCTTGAACTCCTGACCTCAGGCGATCCACCAGCCTCGGCCTCCCAAAGGGCTGAGATTACAGGCGTGAGCCACCGCTCCCGGCCCTGGAGTCTCTCTCTCTATGTACACACATACACACACACGCACACGTGCACACACACACATAGACGCACACATGTATACACATATATATATACACACACATCTATCTATCTATCTATCTATCTATCTATCATCTATCTATCATCTATTTTCTTTGAGACAGGGTCTCGCACTGTTTCTCTGTTGCCCAGGTTGGAGTGTAGTGGCCTGATCTTGGCTTACTGCAGCTTTGACTCCATGGGCTCAGGTGATTCTCCTACCTCAGCCTCCCGGGTAGCTGGGACTATAGGCATGCGCCACCAGGTCTGGCTAATTTTTGTGGTTTTTTAGTAGAGATGTTGCCTAGGCTGGTCTTGAACTCCTGGGCTGAAGTGATCTGTCCGCCTCGGCTTCCCAAATTGCCGAGATTACAGGTGTGAGCCACCATGCCCATCCGGATTCTTTATATATTTGGAGTTGAGTCCTCTCTCTCTGTTTTATGAAGGTTGAATGTATTGCAAATAATTTGTCCCACTCTGATGATTTCTTTTCATTCTCTTTTATTTTTTGAGACAGGGCCTCACTCTGTTCCCAAGGCTGGAGTTCAGTGGCACAGTCTCCACTCAATTCAGCTCCACCCTCCCAAGCTCAAGTGATCCTACCACCTCAGCTTGCAGAGTAGCTGAGACTACAGGCCCTGCCACCAGGTCTGGGTAATTGTCGATTTTTTTTTTTTTTGTAGAAATGGAGTTTTGGAGTTGCCCAGGCTAGTCTCGACCTCTTGAGCTCAAGTTATCTTCCTGCCTCAGCCTTTCAAAGTGCTAGGATGACAGACGTGTGCCATGGGGCTTGGCCTTTTTAGTTCTCTTAATGGTATCATCAGATGAACCACTAAGAACCAAAGTTCTTAACTGTTAAGTAGTCCAATTTGCCACTATTCCCTTTAAGATTAGAATATTTGGTGTCTTGTTTAAGAAATCATTGTCTACCACAAGATCATGAAGAACTTTTTCTCCTGTTTTATATTTTGATTTTTATTTCTTTTGAAAAACAGTAATTTTTGCGATTTTTTTTCCAGAAAAAATGAGTAGTTGATAAACCTTTTCAGTCATTGCCTGTCGACTTCCTTTTGCCCTCGTTTGTGAATGTTAGGCCAGATGTAGACTTTTGAGTTGTATTTGAGTTATGACCTATTTTCGTGGGTGCCCTGTAATCTTGCTCCAAATTTTATTGGCATTGAGCATTGCAGATGTGAGCATGAGGCAAACTAGCTTCTCTTTTGGAGACAACTTCTTTTTTTCTGGTGTGTGTGTGCGTGTCTTCAAAATTCAGAGATTTAACCAAGATATGTCTAGGAATTTTGTTTTTCTTGTGCAGTAATATTTTCTAGCCCTTAGTGAAATATTTTAATTTTGACTTGGACCTTTCTTCAGCTCTGCAAAATGTTTTTTGTTTGTTTCTTTGTTTTGTTTTGAGACAGAGTTTCAGTGTTACTGCCCAGGCTGTAGTACAATAGCCGGATCTCGGCTCTCCACTACTTCCGCCTGTGAAGTAGCTGGGATTACAGGCATGCGCCACCATGTCCAGATAATTTCATATTTTTGGTAGAGACAGGGGTTTCTCCCTGTTGGTCAGGCTGGTCTCGAACTTTCAACCTCAGGTGATCTGCCCACCTCGGCCTCACAAAGTGCTGGGATTCCAGGCATGAGCTACCGTGCCTGGCCTTTTTTAGTATTTTTTATGCTTATTTCTTCTTCATCATCTGCTCTGCAAATTCTATTACAAATTTGTTTGAATCTTTCGAAAAACGATTCCACATCTATTTTCTTTTTCCTCACCATTTCATTGCATTACCTACCTTTCCCCGCTGAATTTTGGGATCATTCTTCCAGCCTATCTTCTAATACAGTAATTCCATTTTGGGCAGTGCCAGATCTGCTATTTCCTGCCTCCGTGGAGTTTCATTAGTTTGGAAGTCATGTGTTTCTTATCAAGAACTCTTTCTTGTGTAATGTGGCTCTTCTTCATGGCAGCCAGCTCTGTTATATTAAAGCAGCTTTCTCTCAGTTCTCACCAAGAATGCAAATTAGAGTGAAAAAATATATTTCCCTTACTTCTTGCATAACTTTCACTAGCAGCTATTTTCTCTGGATTCTCAGATTAGTCTCCCTGTTTTATGGAGGTAACAGTCTATGATAAAAGCACAGGCATTTGAACTAGAAAAACTCGGGTTTGAATCCTAGTTCTGACCCTTGAATGGCAGTTAGCATAAACCCTCTGAGCTTGGTTTATTTGATAGTATAGTCAAATCCTCATCGTAGAGTTCTTCTAAGGATTAAATAGGATAATGTATGTTATAGCACTTACAGTAGTACTTGGCTCTATAGTTTATTATTATTATCTACTTCATTCTCATCACTATTATATTGAAATGCTAAGTCTTTTTTCTGCTTGTCAGTCTCACATAGAGAGGTCTGGTTACTTAAGACTTGGTAGCTGAGTTGGACAGAAAGGCATCAGGTCAGAAATAGTGCAGATCTCAGTTTAATTTCTCCCAAAAGTTACTACACATAGTAAATCTACCTGGCCAGCATTCCCTTACTCAGAAATCTCCTGTACCATTTTTTGACAGGATTGTGAAAGGGACCTTTCTCTAATTTCCATGAGTGACACAGAATTGCTCTATTATGTTGATGAATTATTTCAATGGATATTGGAGGGAGAAATGAGTCAAAACTACTGGCTTTTGTTAACATTTTGTAACCAGAAGTTGAATGTAAAATTTACTAAAAATAAAGAAAATTAACACATAAATGTTTTAGATAAAAAGTAGTCAAATATTCTCCTTTGGGGATAAGGGAGACTTCTAGGCATTAAACCAAAGGCATAAAACATAAAGGAAAAGATTGATGAATCTGACCACATCAAAAATGTAGAATTCTGGCTGGGCATGGCGGCTCACACCTGTAATCCCAGCACTTCAGGAGGCTGAGGTGGGTGGATCACCTGAGGTCAGCAGTTCAAAAGCAGCCTGACCAACATGTTGAAACCCTGTCTTTACTAAAAATACAAAATTGGCCAGGTGTGGTGGCTCATGTCTATAATCCCAACTACTTGGGAGGCTGAGGCAGGATAATCGCTTGAGCCTCGGAGATGGAGGTTACAGTGAGCCGAGACTGTGCTATTGCACTCCAATCTGGGCAACAAGGGTGAAACTCCATCTAAAAACAAAACAAAACAAAAAAGTAGAATTCCTGGAAGATAAAAATCAACATTAGAGATGTTGAAAAGGAAAGGCCAAACTAGAGAAAAAGTTTGCCATAAGATACAATAGCATTAGTATAATTAATATGACTAAAAATCTTTTAAAATTTGATAAGAAAACGTAGACCTACAACAGAAAAATGGGCTAAGGACATAGATAATTAATTAACCAAAGAAGAAATACTAATGGCCATGAAATATGTGAGAAAATGTTTAATGTGGTAAAAACACGTGCAAATTAAAACAGCATAATAATGCTATTTTCATCTATTCATCTCGCAGGATTATTAAGAGCGGTAATACTCAGCATAGGTAGGGTATGGGGAAAATGGCATATTTACACGCTGTAGTTGGGACGGCGAAATTTTCCATTTTTATCTACAGGATAATTTGGCAATACATATAAAAAGTTTTAAAACATGACACACTTCAATACAGAAATTCTGATTATTTAATGTGATCCAAGTAAATATATGCAAAAAGTTTTAACCATTAACATGTTGATCACAGAGATATTTAGAATAACAGAAGATAAGAAAGAACATATTGTCCTAACAACAGTCTGATCCTATTTTTGAAACACGTTTATAGATGTCCAGTGTTATCTTGATTAGTAAGAATCTGGGCATTTTTCATTTTTTAAGTGAATCTCAATTTTCCAATTTTTTCCCTCAATAACATTAAAATGTATAACACGTTTATATGTAAACACATATACTGCTGGACTTTATTTACTAACATTTTATTAATAATTTTTGTATCTATTCTTGTAGGCGATATTGGTTTGTTATTTTGGCATTTGTGCCATCTTCGGGTTTGATAACAGAGTTAAGACTCTTTCATAAAGTGAGTTTGGATGCTTTCATTTTGTTTCTGTGCTCTGAAATACTTAAGTAGCAGAAGAATTATCTGTTGTTTGAAGCTTTGAAAGTGTTCCCCATAACACCATATGGGCCTGGCTACTTTGGGGAGTATTGTTCCTTGAAAAGTTTTCCAAGTTTTTCAGTGTTTCTGGTCCCCTCATGCTTCCTACCTATTTTTGAAAAACCTGTAGCAGGCCAGGCACAGTGGCTCATGCCTGTAATCTCGGCACTTTGGGAGGCAGAGGCAGGTGGATCACCTGAGGTCAAGAGTTCGAACACAGCCTGGCCAACATGGTGAAACTCCATCTTTACTAAAAATACAAAAATTAGCTGGGCATGGTGATAGGTGCCTGTAATTCCAGCTACTCAGGGAGGCTGAGGCACGAGAATCGTTTGAACTCAGGAGGTGGAGGTTACAGTGAG